>NC_053114.1:22144723-22444723 GCF_010015445.1 Perca fluviatilis
ACGTCATATATGCAGTAACGTTACCTGAAAACAGCTTCTTGTCTCATCTGGGGTCTGATAAACAGTAAATTAATGAAAGTCAGTAGCTATGTTTCCATCGACCTGTTTATATCCGAATAAAGTGATATCGAATGAAAAATGCCTTATGGAAACAGTAAAATCCGATTGAATTTCATGAATATCGACTCAAAGAAATACGTTCGGTCTCACCAGTTTTCTGCGTCGATATCGCATATATCGCGATAAAGCGCTGATGGAAACGTTATTTGCCGAATAAATAATGAATTATGATTAAGTTTTAAGGTCATTTTATGGTTGCAACCACGCAATAAAAGCGAAGAAGAAGAAGTTTCAGTTCATTTCAACGCAGTATTTCCGCTCTGTTTGCACATGACAGGTGTCAACAAAAACAGACGTAAGTGGACAAACGAGGAGACGAGATACTTTTTATTTAATTTACCAGAAAAATATAACAGCTATTTTAGATAGCAAAATCTAAGAAACGCCATCATTTATCAGGGCTCGCGAAGGAAATGACCAAAGGTTACGACAGGGACATTCCTAAAACGCGGCTTAACGTGAAAAAGCTTAACATGGTTTAATGTATCTAAACAACGATCAATCATCACCAGATTTATCATGGTCATATCTTGTAATGAACACTTAAGCCGGTCAAAAAAACTAAATCGAAATCCAACGATTATAGAAGTTATCTCACGTTAATATATTTTCTTCATCAGTGGCCGTATTAATATTATTAATATGGCGAGGAAAAAGCTTAACGTGGTTTAATGTACCTAAACAATGATCAACGATTACCAAATTTCTCTCTCATATTGCTCCTCATAACCACTGAAAACTGTCAAAAACTCGAACCCAAAGTCCAATTATTATGGACATTATCTGACATTAGCGTTTATCCTTAGAGCCTATGGGAAAAGCTTAACGTGGTTGAATGTACCTAAACAATGATCAATCATCACCAAATTTCTCTCTCATATTACCCATCATAACCACGGAAAACTGTCAAATAATCTAACCCAATGTCCAATTATTATGGACGTTATCTGACATAAAGCGTTTCTGCTTCAGTGCAGCGAAGCGGCTGGGTGTTGACTCTCCACGGTTCTCATTGGCTTTATAAGTCCTAATGTGAAAAAGCTTAACGTGGTTTAATGTACCTAAACAACGATCAATCATCACCAAAAAATCCTCTTCTATATTGCTCATCATAACCACTTAAAACGGTCAAATCTAACCCAATGTCCAAATATTATAGACGTTATCACATTAACGTGAGATAACTTAATCGTTGGATTTTGATTTAGTTTTTTTGACAGGCTTAAGTGTTCATGACAAGATATGACCATGATACATCTGGTGATGATTGGTCGTTGTTTAGATACATTAAACGACGTTAAGCTTTTTCACGTTAAGGACGTGGGACGTCCTGCGGAGTAAATGGAAGGCGCTCAAACAGCGATACACGGCTCAAAATAGAGAGTTCTCTCTCAGCGGTGCCGGAGGGAAAATATAAGGCAAGTTCCACCTTTTTGATGAGCTGGATCAGATCCTCAGCCAAAGGCCCATCGGAGTTTATAGCTTGGCTTCTAATATTAACAACAACTACTTCTGTCTAGCAAAACTTTGTTCACAAAAGTTCGCTTGAATCTTGTGCGATTCAGTGCAAAAATGAATGGAAACACCTTAAAATGCCTCAAATCAATTCGATATACCAATTTCATCGCAAAACAGCATGTGACGTCATTACGCACAGGTTTTTATTCGCTTTAAAGCCGTTGGATGGAAACACACTTTCACCAGCTTTATTCGCATGAGTTTTTTTACCGAACTTCAGATAATTCGATTGACAAGTGGATGGAAACTTAGCTAGTGTGCCCAACGCTATTTTCCGATAAACTGTAGCGGTCATATTTCATGGGACCCGCGTGAGTGCGGTTTTCATGTTCCAGTTATTCAGCCTCATAGGGAAGAGAGAGCGGCTGATCGTTCACCTGAGATCAGTAGAGCAGACTGCTCTGCAGAGCAGTGTATAATTACGACTTTATAACATTTCATAAACAGCTGATTGAGCGGTTGCGCGATGTAAATCATGTGGCGCCCGAGTGCATTTGACCGGCATAAAATCTGCATATGTCAGACTGATCTGCCAGTCGCCGGTCATGGCCGATCACGTGAAAATCGGCCAATTCCGGTCACCGGCCGGTCAATCAGTGCATCTCTAATGCTATTAAATGTTGGTTTTTTTTCTAATATGTTTGAGTTATTGCTGCATGTGTTTCCGACCAAGTTTTTCAAGTCCTTGAAGTGCTATGTTCTTGTCCTATGCGAGACCCGGATTCACATCCTGCATCCTGCATGTGTTTGATTAGGGGGGTTGGCTTCACTGAATATTGTTAATGTCTAAAAAATAACCCAGTACCAAGTACTGTAGTACAGAAACTTCTTCAATCCAACTTCTTCAATATACTATTTGTATGATTTTGCTTGCAGCCAGTGATTGGCCCACGCTCGCAGCAGCTAAAAGCTACAGAGTATGTAGTGAGGTAAAGTCAAGCATGGTATATTCGACGGACTTAGCAGTTCAGCCTGCTAAGATACCACTAAAACGTTCCAAAGTAATTTGAAAACTTTCAAAATGTACGTATGTGGTGTTGGCATTTTACGCAACTTCATGCATGTATTCACATGATGGGTAGCCTGGTTGACACCAGACCCTTCTCAGTTGTAACTGAGAGTGGGTCTGGACAAGATTCATTCACAGCCCATTTCCAAAGGGGCGTCACCAAAGGACGCCGCTCAAATGCCTCTGGGTGCAATTGGATGGTCATTAAACCAATCAGACCAACGATCCGGGTGACGTAGCAGCGACAGCGGCATCAACGGGTTACTAGAACTTACTAGGGCTCCGTTTCACACCTCTTACTGGCTTCTTCCCCATAGTAACAACAACTAAGGCTCAGGAGGAATTTAGAGCTATCTGCCAAACTGGTGAAAAAAAAGATTATTTCTCAAAAACAAAAGCTAAGATCCAGAAAACTCCTGTTCTACGAAGAGGAACAATGAGCATGTCATTAAAAGAAAACTTTCAAATGGGATTTAACACTGGGGGATCCAGAGCCAGCAGCTCTTCCCACTTCACAACTATATTCACTATATTGTACTGCAACAGTTCAGAAAATGTGTGTTTAGTTTGTATATTAGCCATGAACACCTTTCTGTAGGTGGGCGTAGTAAAAGAATTTAGACTTAACAGTCTGGTGACCACACCTGTGCTGAAACTGGGCTGGGCTTGAGAATTCCTCATTAATAAACTCACATTCAACCTCACATACTGGTACATTTAGACTCTTGAGACCAGCTCTCGCACTTTAGATGGACAGTATAAACCACCAGTTCTTGTTGGTCATCCTCATTTCTGGCAGAAATGCCCCTTTAAAGACAAAGATTTCAAGCACATTGATTTTTAAGGAATATTTAACCTGATACATGTTTTACTCTTGTCCATCTTTTGTATTACACAAAGATAAGATACCCAGTACTTACACTCCTCGTGTTTCCCGTGTATAAATGTATTGATTTTTGTAGCAACAGAATACACAGAATAATAATAATTTCGCATGATGGAGGAATATTGAACATATCATCTTTTCCTCTGTCTTGTGCACTAGCTTCTGACACTACAGCCTCTAAAAGGAAACACCACACCACTGCTTGCCTCCTTTTATTGCTATATGGCTATGCCAAACATTCAATAATGAGATTACATCCACCTGACCTCACTGTCAAACTAACTTTTTGGTGTGGTATGTTTGGCGAAAGTGAGAAAGGCATGCTCTTAATTTGTTGATGCATTACAGAAACCTCTGGCCTCATTAGTCGGTCTCCAGACAGACAACAAACCTCACCTCCCAAGTTACAATTCATATTTGACAGATGGAGTGTGGCTGTCATCAAAGTTTCACAATGAGGCATTTTAAAGATGCAGTAGTTCTAGACCCTCAGCTCCAAACTCTGCTGCATTGAAAAAGTCTTCCTGGTAAACAGCTTTGACATACAAACTGCTCTCCTCCAACAGTCAAGGCCAAACCTGTCCAGTTCACCTGAGGACCATGTAGTCCAGCTACTGTCTATACTATAAATGCTATTCAATAGAGGTCGACCGATTAATCGGCACAGATAGTTGATTGGTGGAACTATCGTTATCGGCAAAAATCCATACCGATAGTTTTTCCTGGTTGCGTCCGTTGCTGGAGCGGCTGAGAAGCGCGCGCTGTCATTCATTACACAGTACACGAGAGCTGAGAAGGGTCTGCTGGCATCATGCATTACAATAGCGGCCTCTAGAGGCGAAATAAAAACCATCACTGATGCCTCGTGTTGTTTATTTTCGACACGTGTTACTGCGCGCTGCACGCAGAGCACATGCTGTGCGGAGAAGGCTGACATCGGATGCGCGTTTAAAGCATTGACAGCAAAAAGGTATGTATACAGTACATTTTCTCATATCATTATAGTTATTAATTTGTTGAATAGATGCTGCATTAGTAGAGAAAGAACAGCACAACAGTATGTTTGTTTGCTTTCGAGGCTGAGATGACGCTAAACATTAGTAGTAAGCTAACTTACCTCAAGCGGTTAAACACTGACAAAAATAAACGCAAGTCCGACCCAAATCGTCCACGATCTAGTGGCTGCCGCTGGAGAATTGAGATGTGTAGAATCGACAGCGCATTCATTTTAAAATCCTCAGCGGAGGAGCATCAACAACTGCCCGAAAGCACGGTAGCCTTATATGGTGGAGCGAGAAAGAGAGTGATTGAAGAGAGGGAGCACCCAGCGGCATTAGAACAAAGCCGTGACTCATTGAAATAAAGCGTGTTTTTTCGCCGATTCATCTCTAGAAATGCGACTGTAGCAAGCATGTCACTATCACTAACGTTCATCAGGAACAGTGGAAGTTAAAGCAAGATCTGGAAGACCAAGAAAAATATCAGTCAGAACAGCTCGCAGGATTGTGAGAAAAGCAAGTCAAAACCCACGTTTGACTGCACGATCCATCCAGAAAGATCTGGCAGACACTGGAGTTGTGGTACACCATTCCACTATAAAGAGATAATTGTACAAATATGGTCTTCGTGGAAGAGTCATCAGAAGAAAACCTCTTCTATGTCCTCACCATAAAAATCTGCGTTTAAAGTTTGCAAATGAACATATAGACAAGCCTGATGCATTGTGGAAACAAGTTCTGTGGACCGATGACGTTAAAATAGAACTTTTTGGCCGGAATGAGCAAAGGTACGTTTGGAGAAGAAAGGGCACAGAATTTAATGAAAAGAACCTCTGTCCAACTGTTAAGCATGGGGGTGGATCAATCATGCTTTGGGGTTGTATTGCAGCCAGTGGCACAGGGAACATTTCACGAGTAGAAGGAAAAATGGATTCAATAAAATTTCAGCAAATTTTGGACGCTAACTTGATGCCATCTGTGAAAAAGCGTAAGTTAAAGAGAGGATGGCTTCTACAAATGGATAATGATCTTAAACACACCTCAAAATCCACGGTGGATTACATCAAGAGGCGTAAACTGAAGGTTTTGCCATGGCCTTCACAATCTCCTGACCTCAACATAATTGAAAATCTATGGATAGACCTTAAAAGAGCAGTGCGTGACAGACAGCCCAGAAATCTCAAAGAACTGGAAGACTTTTGTAAGGAAGAATGGGCGAAGATACCTCAAACAAGAATTGAAAGACTCTTGGCTGGCTACAAAAAGCGTTTACAAGCTGTGATACTTGCCAAAGGGGGCAGTACAAGGTATTAACTCTGAAGGGTGCCCAAACTTTTGCAGATGCCATTATTTTGTTTTCTGTTATTTTGAAAGTGTAAATGATGGAAATAAAATCTAACTTTTTTTTGACATATTTTAAGAATGTCTAATCTGTCATTTCATGCCTTTTGGAGAGTTTTCCATGTTTTCTTGGCTTCTTTATGCACATTAATACAAATTTTTACCTGGGGCGCCCAAACTTTCGAGCCCCACTGTAAGATATCCTGCCTGAAGAGTCTTTACTACTTTTGTCTATGGTGAGTGTGAATCTCTGTGACAGCAATACAATATAGCCCTTGGTTCTGGTGTCATCACTAGATGAAGCAGAAACTTTGAAATATTTATTTTGTAGATGATCTATATATCTCTTTTACGTAAATGTGATTCTTGAATAAGCGCCACGTCTACGTTCTTCCTTCTTAAATAGTCCAGGAATTTAGTTCGTTTGATCGCCCTGATGTTAACAGAAAGGATTGAAAGTTCAGCCATCTTCAAAATTTACACATATATATGTCTCGAGTACCCTACCGGAATTCACTGATAAATTTGTAACAAAGGGTGAGCAGCTAGATCTTGGCACTGTGTGGTGAAAACACAAAACATAAAATAAATCCCCTAACCCTCCGAGACCGCAGACCCCCTTCCCTCTCTGTAGGATATGTGGCCGCATCAAACGCAGCTCGCACAAAAACTCAGCTCAAAACTGCCACTCCTGTCTAAAGTCACAGGTTAACTGAAACAGGTCTAATGCTTTGTGTTGTATGTTAAACATGAACAATGTTACAAAAAAACCTTAAAACTAAGTCCCAACCATCTATTAAGTTCTGAAATAAACTGTATGAAAAACAAATCAGCCGTGTAGGAGTAATAGACATAGATTATAAAATGCAGTCAAATCAAATGCTCCTTATATAACTCTGCTCTCAAGCTCATAAATTATAATTCGACCAGCTACTATGCTCTGAAATAGCCTATGTGCGTAACAAACCCTGTAAGAGTAGTAAATATAGATTATAAGATAAGTGTTTATCATGTTCTTAGGCTGTGTACATTTAGCAGTCCATGTCAGTCATGTTTTGAGCCTCAAACATTCCTTTAAAAGTCAGGTTGCCAAACTTACATGCAGTGTCCTCAGTTGAACTCGCAGTGTTCCAGATACACTGATCTACAGTCGTCGGGTCCGCCCGCTCGCTTCCCGCACCGGAGGTCTCCACGCCGCCCTCCGGGCCCAATATCAGCTCCCGCCTCCCGGTCCAGTCGCGAAGCATCCAGTGCAGGCGACAAGTCCTCTTCCTTCATATCCAAATCCCGACAGAACTCGTCCGCTTCTTCGGGTGCAGTGAATGTGAACGTTCTCCCTCCGTGGTTTACTCTCAGAGTTGCCAGATAAATAAGAAAGTTTGGGATGCCTTTAGCATGCAGCTTGCACTGCACTCTTATAAATTTCTGGCGCCGCTGGGTGGTGAAAGCGCTGTAGTCAGGCTTAAAGCGCAGCGTTGCGTTAGAATCTCGAATTGGGCCTTCCTGTTGTGCCTGTCCCGCCCCCTGAATAATTGCCTGACGGTCCTGGTATCTCAATCAGCGTGTGTGTCCCTGCACCCTTGCTGTAGATTCTGTGTGCCCTGTCAATTTCGATGGTAGCCCTGTTCTGTAGGGATGGAATCCATTTTGGCAACTGTTTTTGCAAAAATCCAACTGGGTTATCTTTCTCGCCGCCCTTCTTCAGTCAGATGAGCTGGATTTTATTTCTTCTCGATGTATCTTCCAGTTCAGCCAACTCCAGCTCAAATTTCCTCTGGTCATCAATACAGGCTTTCACCATGTTTCTCATCTGTCTGCTGTCCTTCTGTGCCTCGTCTAGTCGCTGTATTAAATCTCTTACTGTAGTTCCCTGCCTCTCCCTGACCGCTGATTGAAGCCCGCTTTGTTGCCTTTCCAGAACCCTGGCCATGGCCTCCTACATACGTATGTCCGCGTTAGCATCCGAAACCTCGCTAGCCGTCGCCATGCTAGCCGAGGTAGCAGAATTCTTTGCTCGTTTAAACTGCAGCAGGGTCTGCTTTTTCGCTCCTGCAGGCATTCCACAAAGTTACCGTGACAAAAGAAAGGACTGACGTCAAATAAAAAAGAATAGACCTGGTTTTCAATGATTGTGCGGAGACGGGGCGAAGAGCCTCAGCCTTGGGCAGCCATGCAAGTCGTTGGTCACGTGATCTCAAGATCTATTGACAGATCGCTTTTTAAAAGCCTGGGGTGGCTTTTTGTAAATGTTATCAATGAGTGAAGCGTTTTGTAAGCTGCTTTTGCGTGTGTTTTTTGCATTTCTCACGTTTTTCTGTTTTATGCGCCCTGAACGCCTCAAGTTGAAAAACTTCAACTTGTAGCAGAAAAAAACCCAACATCAGTTGCGTTTTTTGTCCAAACGGATGAATTGATTCTATATAGATTTTACGTTTTAATATTTTACGAGGTTTTTTAAAGTTGTCAGGTTACTTCAAAGCAAAATAACAGGCTGAGGAAAGGCAATTCGGTGGTTGCTTACTGTCGCAACAATTTAAAAAAAGATGGCTTGTGGGAGTTCTGACCTCAGTAGTGTCCTGCCAGTGTAGGGCTGTGACGATAACCGCATCACCATAATACCAGTGGTGACGTGACACTATCGCGGTAATGACATCATCAGCGCATTTTTTTATTTATTTTATTGCTGCTGAAAGTTACAGGAGTGCATATGTCTTGTGATATGAAATATAATGAACATAATAATCACTGTTTAGTTATCACCATTGGCTGTCTTCTATCTATATTCAAGAGATTATGGAGAGAGAAAAAAACTTCAACTTTGCACAAGAGGATGGACAGTCTCATCAAATATATGGGGGATTCTTTTGTGTTATTATGAATTATCTCTATTTTTTTGCAGGGGTAACACCCTTCACTTTACTGGTAGTATTGACAACATATGAAGCCACCGTGTCTTGAGAAGCTTGATGTTTAATTGTTCACTTTTAACTCACTTTACATCATCTTTGCTATCTTTTTCCTCTCGCTTTTCCTCCCAGCCGCACTCATACGCTACGCTCACCGCTTGCTCTCCTTGCGCAACCACACAGCCACTGACGTCAACTCACTTAAGACATCTGCAATTCTCGCTCCTACTTACGCTAACTTCGTAATAGGGGGTTACGGTTAACTGCCATGTCGCAGTGATATGTTGCTTCTTCACCATGGTATGAAAAAAAATCTATACTACCACAGCTCTACCTGCCAGCAAAGCTAATAGAAAAACCTAAAGCACTGCAGCATCACCATATTCTTGAAACCGCACCTGAAGCAAACACGTAGAGACTAACAGATAAAATGACTTACAATCTGAGGTCATCAACTAGCCTTCTCCAAAGAGAACAGAAGGATGGCTCTGTCAGTCTGTCTGTCTGTCTACCAGCTATCCATCCCACTGTCTCTCCATTGTATCTGTGGTCTCATTGCTACTGGAGAAATGATGGTGAAGCTGCCTGTATCTGCACACACTGCTGTTCTCCTCCTAAAAGACACTTGAACATGCACTGATATAGTTTATATTACCACTACAACCATACATGCACATGATGCATGCACATGAGCAATGACTGTATAAGGCTCCATGGGCTCATGCACATCACCCACTGCACTTAATGTCTTATCTTTGTAGAAGAGGATGGGTCGTTACCATTTAATGTGTCATTCCTCTTCAATTCAAAAGTGCAGAAAGTATTAAGTCAGTGACTTAGTATTTTCTCTCCAAAAGATTTCTCTAAGTTTCCTTACAGCACCATGAACCATTACAGTTGATTTTAACAGAAATCTTTCTTAACTGATACATCCATGAACAAAGTTTCCCAGGATAATGAAATGCCCCTGCCTCACTTCTGTACCTGTCACAACAGTTTGAAGCCACAACTTCCATGTGTGTACATCTTTTACAGCAACACAAAAAGCAGCAAATTATAGAAAAACTTAAAACCTTATTATTATTATTGTATTAGTCTGAATCAATGATAATTTTGCTACAACATACATTTACCTGCAGGTCTATAACTGCCAAATGCATATTTCACACATAAATCAGCACAAAAAAATAGCACAATTAAATTCTTATGACAGAAACAGAAGAGTCTACATTAGCATAGGCTTTAAACTCATCACAAGCCAATAACGGCATCATCTTTTTAATGCTCCTTAAACACATTTTAGACCAACTATTAGGACAACTGAAGACTTAGAGGTATCTAATACCATAATACATGTTATGTATTATTCAATCTCAGGTCACATCGTTGTTGCAATTAATCTTGGGAGCTGCTGGCCGATTTTGGGAAGAACTTATAACATACTTTTATATGATAAAATGAAATGATACATTTTCATGAGAAAGAGCAGTCAAGTGGCAACATTGTGGCAGGTGGAGAGTAGTCATTTCGTAACTGTGCAGATATGCAGGTGAAACTAAAACTAAAAGGTATGGTCAGGCTTAATGCAAAGCAATTACTCGCCAACGATTCAATTCTATACAAATTTGACCTCTGTAATTCTTTATGCAAATATCTGGCTGTTTTAATCAACTTGCGTTTTTCAATTGACTTCAAAATAATAAACGTGACACCCTGAAGATAACCCATGCCATAAAGATGCAAATACAACTGATTTAGCAATAAAATAACAACAGGCTACATAGAGAATAAAGCAGAAAATATAAAATATGTTTCACCTGCATCAATCTAAGACATGAGACTGGAAAATGGTGTGTATGACAGAAAGAGAGAGAGAGAAAGAAAGAGACAAAGTGTCAGACAATGTGAGAATGTTTTTATTACTCTGGGAAAAGCAATTTGTCTCATTAGACAGGTCTGGATTTAAACTTGTTGAAAGAAAGTTGCCACTGACCGTCTCACAGGGATTACTTATATTTGTTGACTGACGGCTTGTTTAGTTTTCTCCAGTGTTTGGTACTGTCATTAATGTTTCAACATAAGCCTCTTTGTCCTTGTGGTACAGGATTTCTTTAACTGCCTGAGAGCCATGTCTTCTACTTTATGAGTTCTGATACTGTGCCCATTAAATCAAATTGCATTAAATCAAAATATATGTTTTTATTCAAAATACTGCATTTCAATGTACAAGTTATTTATACAACTAATATTGAGGACGTGTTGATACAGTTTGTGTCTCAGCATTGTCTACACACTAAAAACATTATCTATGCAATGTCTTTTAAATTTTACCATATGCAACACACCTTACTTACTGTGAATTATGCCACTGTTTGGCCATATTTAAAGTGAATACTGTAAATTATCATACAGTAGCCTGTACCTACCTTAACTGTCGAGAGATGCAGACCTTTATTTGAGACAAGCCATTATAAGATACATGTATTTTCTTTTAATTTCTTGTTTTCTAAGTACATCTTAGTTTTTAGTTGTTTTTTGTTACTTCTGTTTGTTTGCTCTGACCAAACTGGCTGTCAGAAATGCTCAATCACACACCTTTGAAACACTAGAACTGCACACAATTTTGTACAAGTGAACCAAAGAGTGCATAAAATAAACAGCCGCTAGCAGTTTCACTAGGTGTCTAAATTGATGCTATTTGGGTTCAAAACTGCTTTTCAGCTATCTGCGGTCATTATCCTGCCAGTAGGTTCCTGCTGCAACATAGCAGGGTTATAGATTTGAGACTTGGGACTCGACTTGGACTTGTCTGCTTTGAGACTCGAGTTGAATACAGCACTATACATCTGTGCGTGCAATCAACTAATTATGATTTGCCTTTTAAGGCTTTGCATTTATTCAAAGTCTTTGTTCATCATGACACAAGCCTTTGTGGCCCATGACCTAAACTTATCTTTGTAATACCACCTTAAGTCTTATGTTATTTTCTATCCTTTTCATAAATCTTAATTCTTTTGACATTTTAAATGAAAGTCATGCCTTTGGGTCATTGGTTCAGTTGTGTGAATTCAGCACAGCTAACATCAAGGACAGCTCATAACATTACACTGTAAAAAATTATATAAGGTTGTTTAAACATAAAAATTAGTGACCACTGCCTTAACTTCCTTAACTTAATTTAATATATATGCTAGTTAAGCTCGAGTAATCCTAATTTTTTTCCATTTGTAAAGCAGTTTCAAGTCTGATCACTGATGCACTATGCTGCCTATCATTGTAGCTAGGGTAAATAATCTGCATATTTGCTTATAATTAAACTGTTTTTAAAGGAGTTTCCTCTGTAGGGACAGGCTAGCAGTCCTCCCACTGCTGTAAGATATTTTTTAGCCATATGTGCTGGACGCTACTCAGACAGGTTGGCCATTAGCTAGGCAGCATCACTAAAGGCAGCCTAAACCTCTGCCTGCAGTATTTCCTCAGCAGTGTACACATACGTCTATCGTATCTCTGACAAGCTGCAAAGCATGAAGTACTCTGCATAGGTGCTGACCGAAATGTGGTTATCAACTCAGATGCAGTAGCAGACTGAGTTGTACAGTACATGCCCCCAGACAAAGAGAGGGAAACAAAACTCACTTCGGTCAAACTTGCTCTTGGTTCTTATATCATCCACTGTCATGTCAATGTATCAATGGATAGTGGCAGTAAAGCTAGGTTGCTACAGCTTCGTACAGCTGGCTGTTGTATTCTTCCTTTGAATTTCCTTTGCAATTGAATACATAGCAAAGATGTATGAATATGTTCTGAAATGTCATCATGTACATTCAGTTTTCACATTGCTACAATAATAACTTCTCCACCCCTTCCAAGGGAGGATCCAAAAGTATTTCATGATTTGCAAATGCTGAATTATATGAAATAATAAATCACTCCCACTAGGATGTCAGGGCTTCATGATAACTTAAAATATAATCCAATTGTTATGCTCCCAGGCTAGTTATTATCACGTGTCAGACAGACACAGTGGGATCATTTTGTATACATATTTAATAGAGTGTAGAAAAATCTATAGACTAAACAAAAACACAGCTGCATTGTAATTGTTATTGACTCCGCTTCCAGATCTGGGGCCCGTTTCAGGAAGGAGGTTTCACAAACTCTGAGTCTAACCCTGAACTCTGAGTTTTACCCTGAGATGGGAAACTGAGTTTTCGGTTTCAGAACAGCTGATTTGAGTTGGTTCACTCAGAGTTAAGCATGTGCACCACCACTATAAAAAGGCAGCATGAATGGAGCCATGATACTACAATTCCCCATGGTAACAACCAAACAAACAGGTCGGCGGAAATACTCATGCACACATACAGCGAGTTTGAACATATATTTCATTAAAAAAGCAACACAGCGGCTGCTGCAAAAGAGAGAGAATTTGTGTGGGAGAAAATTGCTGCAAGAGTAAATGTGTAAGTTCCAATATAGTGTATTCATTTCATATTTAATCATAAGTATAATATTAGTGGTGAAATGGTATTGAACCTATAATCTATTTCATTTAGGTGCAATCCTGCAGGCGAAAAAGGCCTAGGCCTACTAATCCCATTATGAGGCTGCAGCACCATCATTAATATAATTATAATTCATAATCTTTTATTTCAAAGTGTTTACATCATTCACCTGCAATACTGTGGAACTCATTTTTAATGGTTCTTACTGGTTTGTGTCCAGGGAACACTACAACAACATTTAAAAAACATTTCAGAGCCAGCCAGTCACACTCTTCTGACGGCGCTTTCTACAGTGGCTTTACTAATATGCTCTGCATTACCAATGTTGTAAAGAAGACTGCAGTTTGCCAAAAAACGTAATGTGACAAAAAGAATGTGCTCGGATGTAAGAGCACGTCTACGATGGGTGACGTTAGTGATATGAGGATGGATAAGGTTATGTAGGCTATATGAATGATAGACTGGGAAGAAAAACGATACCGCTCAAATAGGTAGGCTAATATCTGGAAATGAAAATACATCTATAGTCAGGGCCTCAATATCATCTCCCGATATATGTTTAACACCCTGCGATGTAATACAGCTTCTTCATCAACGGGATCATCGACAAAAGGAAATGCTACTTATTGAGAAAAAAAAACGTTTTATAGTCTGCCTAACACAGTTAATAAACCAAACCTGTTTTTTTTATTCATGCAAATAACAAACGCTAAAATGCGCCTGATACAGACTGAATGAATGAATGAGGAAATGAGAGAGCGCTGTGTCAGAGGGAGGAGACTGAGAGAAACTCTAGGTTTATTGAAGAAAACCTGCTTCCGACCAGGTTAGGTTCACATACTCAGTTACCATAGTAATTGACTCTGAGGTTAAGTCCACACTGTAAACCCGAACGTTCAAAGTAATTAAATAGATTAAGTAGTGTATACTCAAAGTTTTAGAACAAGTTCTACTAACTTAATTTTGTCAAGTTGGTGTAACATGTTCTTCCTTTTTGAGTATTGTTAACTAATATTTTTTGATTAAATGGAACTATTTTGTGTATAAGTAAGCATAACTTAAAAAACAACTTAAGTACAATGTAATAGAATTGAGTAATAACATACTAAGAATGATAAAGTCCTGTTATTTCTATTTTTTAAAATAGGGATGATTTAAAAATAAACTGAATTTATATAGCACATGTTAAAATACAATAAAATCTCAAAGTGCTTTACCAAATAAGTAAAATCGATCATAATAAATAAATTGCAATAGCAAATGGTCTGAAATGCATTAGACATTAGTGGAGGGACAAAATGTATTTATTTTATTTATTTTTGCTTCATCAGTTTAATGTAGCCTATATATTCTTTTATTTTTATTTAAGCAGCTGCAGGGATAATTTTGTATGGCGAGTTAATCTCTGATTCAACCTGCGAAGCAGAAGGTGGCTTAATTTGCACACTACACTGATTCCTTACCCTCTTTGGAAAAACACAAGAAGAAAAGTTTGAACAACGCAGCAAGGCGGGAAGCAGCAGACAGTTGGGTTGCAGAAACTACCTCACGCAGCAGCAATCGGGCTCACTGGACTTACTGTAAGTTTTGAATGTTAATATTCATTCGCTTTTACTTCTTTTATAAATTTTGTATGTGTTTGTCTCAGAGAGCGTAGACCTTCTCCAAGCCCCGCCCTTCACTGGCTTATCACGGGAGTCTTGTAGGGATTGGCAACTTGTCAGATATAGGTTAGCTGCTAAAGAGCTAGCTAGCCACTTGCGACCAATAACGTTACCAGAGACTATTTAGAAGGACTTTGACGTTACGCGCTCCAGCAGCACAACTAGCGACCTAGCTACCACTAACCGACTCCCTGAAGAATTTGACGACGGATGAATCTAGTAATCACACGCTCATTCCCCGCTTAAAGGTGGTGTTAGAAAATTAGTTGTTAGTAGAAGCACTAACAGACACCTCGTATGCGATAGTTAGTTTTTGTTGCTGGAAACTTTCAATAGTGCACAAAAGAGCATAAACGCGCCTCAAACTGAGTTCCTACACTGCAAGTCCGCTCTCTGTGGTAGCTTCTAGGGACGCTAGTTTTAAATTCTGTGTGAGCAGACTGTCTGAGACACGCGAGATTGCTGTTAACAGAACGAGTCAACTGCCCGTGCCTGCCTACTTGTGTTGCCTTTCGGTTTTAAAACAAACGACCCTGCTGGAGGCAAGCTGCTTTTCATGACAAAGATGAATAAAGTAAAACCCTTAACAGTAAAGCTTTGGTTTGTAGAAATGGTATTATTGTTGATTAACCATGCACTAAGGTTCAAGTGTGGCTGCTTTTCTTTACAGTAATGTTAATTTTGCTTGATGGCTTTAGTAACTTGACACTTATGGGGATTAAATGAGAAAGATCATTAACAGGGAACATTTATAAATGGAAGTATTTATAATTTGACACTCTTTGAATGCTTTTAATTGTTCAGTTTCAGATCAGTTTATGCCTTTGCATCTTGCTGTTCCAGTTTCAAGAAGTTAAGGAAGATAACTGGAGATGTGATAACGATACCAGGTAAACCAATGAATGTGAATTCTTCTATCACCCCTCCCGGCCTCTAAATACCAATAACTTGAATTTTTTTTTTTTTTCTCAGACAAGGTTTTAGTGTGGTAACCCCAAATCATAACGCACTCCCACATACACACATCATTGTTTTTCTACTTGCCTGTTTGATCAAAATAAAGTGTTTTGCTGTATTTAAGTCAACAATGAATGAATGTGTTTTGTTCACGAACACTACTAATCATATTTTACTTAACTTTGTATTTGCTTGCGCAAAAATTGTTGAAGAAGACTGAGAAGAAACTGCCCCTCATTAGAAAGATGATGGAGACCACATTTCCCCTCGCCGACAGACCATAGTGATGTCCTGCCCACCAGTGAACGACCTCATGGACCTCTGGCCTGCTCTCAAAATAGAGTCTGAGGTAATATGGATCAGCTCTCTCTTTTAAAGTGAAAATTGTGATTCTTACTCATTTGGCTGATATTTTTGCTTTATGAATGTGTGCAAGATTCTTCAAATTGAACTGTTTTTTTAATAAGTGTTGTTGCTGTATTCTCCTCTGGCTGTTATTTCTATGTAGTTGTATGCAGAGTTCCAGCGATTACAAATCAGAACCTGCCCAACACGTGCTATGCTGAGCTTGACCGCTATCTTCCTCGACTGATGACCTTATTCAGACGGAAGGCATCAAAAACTGGGAAGACAGCAGATGCTCCGGCTGAAATTTTAAAAATCCACGATGAACAGGTAAATAGATTTTTACACATTTCATAGGTTGAACCAGTAGAACATTGAACAGGTTCAATGATTGAAATGAGCTTTTGACTTTTGCAATTAGTCCACTTTGTTTGCCATTTGTCTGATTGCATTAAAGATGTTAACAGGTTATTTGTGGACATATGTTCTGTTTGGACTGTTTAAAATCAGCTTTATGTAAACTCTTCAGTATATACAATTCTGTTTTTATCAGAATAGGAAATCCATGACATACACACCCAAGCACTACTGTTCTCCACGTCCTTCCTGTGTATCTGCGCGCGAGGACGTCTCTGGATGTTTAAGAACCTGCACAGTGAGTCTCCTTAAGTCACTAACAGATTCTGCTGTGTATTATCTAACCCGTAAATACTAACATTTTATTCAATGTTCAGTAAAACATTTTCTTGTAAATGTCCTTGGTTTCAGTCAGCACTTAGATTCTCTGGTATTTTGGCTGATTCATGTGTGCAGAACATGGATCTTATGTTTTTCAACTCTTACAATGAGACCCAGATCTCTTTTGTAAAAGTGGTATTGGATTTCAATGGGACTTGGTTAAGGAAAGACAAATTATGTCATCTGTTCTGTTCCATGTGTTAGTTTGTGATTAGTATCTCTTTTTTCATTCATTCAGGATGAGTCTGATGAGCCAGAGCTTGATGGTGTTGCAGTGGGCCTCATTACTTTCATCGGTGACCATGACGCAAGTCCAGTTCACTACCACCCTGTGAGAATCACTGTCGTCATTGAAAGTGATGCCGTGGTCAGCCTTCCCAGACTTGGCGATGCCTTCCTGGTAATCTGTGGAGTGATCTATGCACTGCACCTCAGCTATCCCAAAGCACTGACCAACACTTTTGAATTCACTCTAAAGATTTAACTTGGTCTAGAAAGTGGTAACTATCCCCTAGGTTGCAGACCCTCAAGAATGAATTAATGATGTACAAAATCATCTGAAAAAAAGGCTGCAGGGTAAAGCATTATAAAAGGCTAGTTATCAAAGTTATCTCCTTTTGTCTAAATAATGCCTCAAAAAGTTACTGCACTACTGCAGGTGTTCAGCCAATAGGCCCAAACTACACAATATGCCTTTGTTCTCATTAATATAATGCAAAAGTAACGCTAATGTTTTGTTTTAATGTTTTTCTTAACCATTGTGGGCTGCGCAAGATGACTCACATTTCACTGTGCATTTGATATGGTTTGTAAAACATTTACATTTTAGAGTTTTAAGTGAAAATGTTCTTAAACTCTATAGAATATTTGAAATTTCATCCAAATTGCTGCCCTGTCGCCTTACTCAGGAATTAGCAAGGAAGCCAAAAGCAGTGTTTTTTCTTTTATAGCTGTAACGAATGACAATTTCATTTTGGTATTATTGTTTTTGATTACTCCGATTATTTTCCTGACTATCTGATTAGTTGTCTGGTCAATATCAGAAATGTGTGATAAATATTTATTTCCTAGGGCCTTAAAGAAACATGCCTACCGTATTTTCCGGACTATAAGTCGCTCCGGAGTATAAGTCGCATCAGTCAAAAAGTGCGTCATGAAGAGGAAAAAAACATATATAAATCGCACCGGACTATAAGTCGCATTTATTTAGAAATGTATTTCACAAAATCCAAAACTACACAATAGCACCCTGAACAACAGGCTGAATACGGTAGGTGTCCGGTATGTTAACGTAACACATAGTTATTAAACTATACAATAGCACACAGAACAACTACCAGGGCGTGGCGACGTAGCAAGCTAACTGCACCGTTGACAAGCCTCTCCCAGCAGCACGTTGTTCAAGCACCCATGTGTGACTCGTTGCTCTCCAGCTCTGGCCATCTTGCTTTCAGCCCGACATTGACCGATTAGCTTTCTTTGATTTCTTCATTGCATAAGAGTCACCTTTTCGCCAGTCCCTCACAAGTTTCTCCCTGGTTTCAAACTTTCTTTCTGCTGCTCGATTACCGTTTTCGGCTGCATATTTTACTACCTGCAGTTTATCTCTTTTCTCTTTCTCAGTTGTCTTTAGGAGCAGCATTCTAGTTGTCACAAGCATAGAGCACCCTCTTGCGGCTGTAGATGGTAATGTGTTCAGTATGAATTAACATTTAAAAACATGTTAAATTATATATATTTTGATATACAAGTCGCACGGTCACAGGACCAGCCAAAGTAGGGAAAAAAGTGCAACTTATAGTCCGGAAAATACGGTACTTATTGGGATTTATTCATAGTATCACCCAGAGTTGGATAAGTCCATACATACGCTTCTCATCTCTGTGTGGTCGTATCTCTGTCTGACGCACCCATGCCTAGCTTAGCACAGATCCTGGAGGTATCTGGCTCCATCTATGCTCCTAATAAGTGACAAAATAACGCCAACATTTTTCCTATTTACATGTTGTGATTTGTACAACATGTGCTAAGCTAGGCTAGCAGTGGGTGCGCCAGACAGAGTTACAACACACACTGAGATGAGAAGGGTATTTATGGACTTCTCTAACTCTGGAGGATACGGTGAATAAGACAAAGTCCCATTAAGTCGGCGTGTTCGTTTAAGTGACCAGGAACACATTTGGAAGGATAGGATCAGAGAATTTTGAGTTTTTCTTCTTAAAAATCTCTCAAATTTATTTATTTATTTAATATACAATTTAACTATATTTTAAAATTATTTTTTATTTTAATTTATAAATGTTTTTCTATTTCATTTTAACATGTAACTGTTCAAAAGCAGACGTTCACGACTTTTAGATATATTAAGTTAGTTGAACTTAATGTAAGTGAGGCAATCAGTTGCCTAAAATTTTTAAGTTTTGAATCACATGTTTTTAAGTAAACAAACTCAACATATTTGACTAATGTGTACTTAAAACAATGACAAAACAAACTAATAAACATTGAGTTTTATTAACATAAAAATTGTGTGGTTGTGTACTTATTTTTTAAAGTTCTGTGAACTTATTCCTGTGGTTTGAAAACTCAAAACTGTAAGTCATATTAACTGCAAATATTTGAGTTGAGCTAAATGAGCACTTTTAATTTAACTGTTATCAAAAGGTACAAGTAGCAATTCAACCAACCTTTTAAGTTCGGAAAATTTTGACTTTTAAGTTAATCAACTTAAAAAAACTTAGGCAACTGATTGCCTCACTTTTTTTGAGTTCTGGTAACTTATTCGGGTTTACAGTGCAGCTACACACTGCCTGCGTGGCGTGAGAGTGGCGTTTCTGTTGCGTGTCAGCTGCGTGGATTTTTCTGTCTTTGCACACCAGAAACGTGTCTGACGCGGCGCTGCTGCTGCTAGCCTTGTCTGGACACATGTATGTTTCCCATTGATAAAATGAAATACCATGTTAAACATAAATATATACTGATTTGATTACAGCAAAGACAACGTCAGCAGTATTGATGGCAAAATAGGGTACAGAATATTTCGTTCTGTATTGACAGGTGCAATATATATATATATATATATATATATATATATATATATATATATATATATATATATATATATATATATATATATATATTTTTTTTTATTACATTTGATTACATAGATTTTTTTTTTTATTACATTTATATCTGCATTTATATCAAAACCTAGAGACATCAACATGTCATTTATTAATATGTATTCATGTCAAAATGACATATAAACATTTTTTTGTATTCTATTTTGCCTGGAAACACTTCCAACACGCTTAAGTGAACAATAATCGGCGGTTCTATTTCTAGCAGGCACGCGTTTTCGGCGCGGCTCGAGCCGCGTGTCACGCAGGCAGTGTAAGCTCTAACCTGTTAACATGGGAGCCGAAATATGAACGGACACGCCACGCAGCTGACACGCTCACGCCACGCAGCCAGCGTGTAGCCGGCCTAAGTTACCTCTCTTTCTGAAACGGGCTGGAGTTACCCCTCTCTCTCAGGTTTGATTAACCTCCCGTTCTGAAACAGAAAACCCCCGTCTCAGGGTTAACAAACCCAGAGTTTTCACTAAACCTCTTTCTGAAATGAACCCCAGTTCCTGAATCTTTAAGCCTAACATTTATTTTGTTTACCTTCACCTTCTCAAAATCCAAACAGAAGTCCAGTGTGAATAACCTGCAGATTGCTGAGTCTCCTCTTCTATGGCGCTACACACACATCATGGGATCAATGCCACATATCCAACAATTCTTCAAAGTAGCCAACCTTTGCTTTTTTATTAATAAGGGAAAAAATTCCACTAATTAACCCTGACAAAGCACACCTGTGAAGTGAAAACCATTTCAGGTGACTACCTCATGAAGCTCGTTGAGAGAACACCAAGGGTTTGCAGAGTTATCAAAAAAGCAAAGGGTGGCTACTTTGAGGAATCTAAAATATAAGACATGTTTTCAGTTATTTCACACTTTTTTGTTAAGTACATAATTCCATATGTGTTCATTCATAGTTTTGATGCCTTCAGTAAGAATGAAAATAAAGGAAACACATTGAATGAGAAGGTGTGTCCTGTACTGTGTGTGTGTGTGTGTGTGTGTGTGTGTGTGTGTGTGTGTGTGTGTGTGTGTGTGTGTGTGTGTGTGTGTGTGTGTGTGTGTGTGTGTATATATATATATATATATATTTTTTTTTTTTTTTTTTTTTTTTATATATATATATATATTTTTTTTTTATATATTCCAAACTAACAGAATAACGGTATGAAAAGTGTTCAATGTTCTCTGAAAAATAAAAATTGGGAAAGAGCTAAATATATATCTTAAGCAGACTACTCCGTAGAGGTTAATAATTTCCTGTGTGAAGATTGCCGGCACCCTACATGCTTTCTAGGTTGAGGAAGTCATACTTTAATGTTCAAAAGTGAATGCACTTTGAAAGCCCTCATTGCAGTTAATGTGTTAAATGTGCTGTACAAATGAAAAATAATGGATTGATTGATTCTTTTACAACCCCTTTATTGCAACTTTGCTGCAGTCTGTTTTGGCACAGACAGAATTAAAGCAATAACAGAATTGTGGAAATTTAAAAGCGCTAATTAATTCAGCTCAGAAGAAGCTTTCTCATTGTAAACACGTTTGATTAGATAGAAGATGGAAGGAGCCCAGTTTGAGTGATACTCCGCAATAGGTCACACTATCCCCTTGGTAACGGCCCTGCTGACAAGACATAACAGAATACTGAGCTAACACCTTAAACCCAAAGTGTGACAAAGGATTCAAGTCTCAACCAGCAAATTCCTCCATGCTGTGATGGATCATGCCAGCCCAGATAGCTCAGACAGATTCCGACTCTGGATTTTTCTATTACAAGTGAAGCACTTGGGGGCATGTGAAAAAAACTCAGTTCTGGGAGTAGCTCTTCACCTTTAGTCACCATTTAATTTTCAATTACAACTTGAGGCAGACTGAATACGATGATTCATATTAGATTTTAACATGCACTGTAAAGTTTCTTCCTGTTTACTTCAGAATCTTGACCTGTAAAAAATATTTGGTACTTTCATTTAAGCACAATGTGCTCCTACATTAGATTGCCCTTTGTGCTGCAGCATCAATATTCTTGCTAATTAAGATTTAGGTCTTGTGTTGTCCCTGTTGAGTCTTTTGTCACCACAGTGTAAGTGATCCGCATTGATTTTATTTTCTCATTTCTTCTTAATTGCATGTATTGTGTCGCAGTGTAACTGGACCTTCCCACAATCACCCAGTTCATGGGACTTTTAACAGGATTTTCCACGTACACTGAGATGGTTTTAAATATATTTTTTAAGCATTTCTAAACAGTTAAGTTTCATACTTACAGTAGGCTTAAAAAAAAAAAAAATTTTTTACGAACACACACACACACACACACACACAAAAAAAAAAAAAAAAAAAAAAAAAAAAAAAAAAAAAAAAAAAAAAAAAAAACATGGGATCAATGCCACATATCCAACAATACATTCCCATCTGAACCAGAGACCTAACCGCGCTTAGAGCTGGACATGCACATTTATGTCATATTATAACACAAACCTCTCCTATGTATTATGTTTATGTGCAAAACATTACAATAGTGATTTATGTTTACTGGTACCATTTAGGTCCAATGAAAGATGTCATATGATATCATACAACAAAATATAAAGTGTGTGTAAGTCAAGATGATGGATGCAGGCAAAGAAAGCATATCACTTCGACATTGGAAGCCAGGGTTTTTATACTGAAAACAGAGGATTGGGAACTGATGTTTTAAATAGACACCACTCCATTACAAAATACCTTTTTTGTCCCTGATCCCAATTCTATGGATCAGCAACGTCCCTACTTCAAACTGCAGTTTTCATAAGAGTTGATTCAATAATTAAGGATAAATATTATCTAATTTTCCAGTAGGATATATAAGTTATGAAGCTTTATAACTTTAAAGCTTTAGCATACTAAAGATTGACACAGGCTTTCATTCCGTTTATGCAAAATGTCACAACACAGTGGTCTTGTTGAAGTGAATAAGAGCTGCTTTTTTAAACACAATGCTAAGGTTTGGCCGTGGCCTTAGTTGAAGTGTTTCAAACTTGGAAGAACAACTTTAATTGCAACAGCAGAAACGGTCCAACACTACAAAATAAAGCCTCCAAAACAGTGTTGAAAGAACACTTCTCTAACAATGTGTAAGGGGAAAAAGGTGGGCTTTGATATTTGTGCAAATCAATGTATATTTTAAGCAACATACTGGAAAAAAAACATCTTCCTTGGGTGGTATTTGTGGAGCACATGCGGTGGCCTGTAAAAAGATTTATTTGTTCCATTTACATATTATTTGACTTCCAAAAAGAGCTTTCTATTATTTAAGTCATGTTTAATTATCAAATCACTTGCCTCATTTTGAGACAGGAAAATCCCTGGAGTGAGCATCATGTCACCATGTCTGGGTTGCTACATTAGACAAAAGTAAAACTAAGGATGGGTGAAAGATTGAAATGTAAATGAGGGAAATTAACTTTTATGGTTGCTGTGGCAACCCCGCATCTTCCACAGATCTACACACCAACAGAGCTAGGGGGAACATATTAGAACAGGTTAGAGACAAGTCGGGACCAGAAAATGGATTTGTTTGTAGTATGTGTATGGCTTTATTACCAGAACAGATGCAGGCCCCTGCAAGGAGGGAGACAAATACATGTCAGTATGTGGATTGTGCTTGCATTTTTCAAATATATTGTACTATAAGAAGAAGATGGAAAGTGTATGGTTACTTTGTAAAAAGCTTAAAAAGTCACTGCCAGATTTGTAGATTGCTAAAGAGTTGAGTTGCCAGTGAGACAAGAAGTGTATTACACAAATAATCAAATCTTTTTGAGTATGAGAAAAAAGTTAGACTTTATACTATTTAGATAACAGGGACCTTTCAGAGAGATTTAACAGGAATCTTATTTCAGCATCCACAACTGACTGGTTAACATTGTGAACAGCATTTCCTGAATATAGTGTTGGAATAGTTATGCATTTTAGTTTTTAATTACCAAAGAGAGAAATAGTGTGACCTTCCTAAAGCATGGAGACAAGTTACACCAAGGAGGCTAGGGTTGATGGTTGATCGTATAAAGAATTTGACCCAAAATACTGAGATTTACATCCTGTCTGCTACCACCAGTCAATGTTGGTTTCTTTTTCTTAATCTTAACCAAGTATTAATAAATTGCCTAAACACAGACATACTTTAACTAGACTTTAACCAGACTAAATAGCACTGACAACAACAACCTATTTTTTGCTTTAGGTAGGCTTGCTGTCGTCGAAGGTGATGATGCTTTTCCACTTTGCGTCGTATAATAAGATGAAGTCTGTCCCTGTTGAACCTTAGGTAATCCTTTGTTTTTCCACCTGTCTCAATGGAAGTAGTAAATGTAGCACTCCTCAGAGAGTGAGCTCTTCAGCTGAGCCTTGTTCATTACCCTGCTACTGTGCAGAGAGCTGTCTGGTAAATGGCTTTATAATGGCTCTTTGCTTCCACTGTAAGCTCCCTGCCCATTTTCTTCTGAATTCTGATGCTCCTTGGTGCAAAGAACCGTGTGACTCAAAATTACTATTAGACTGCCAATAACACTGAACCTTGTATACTAACATTAAACCTTTTGGTCCATTTAAATGCATCTATATTCAGTCCAAAGCTGGCCAGAACTATCTGAATTTATATATTAATTTGTTGCATTGGTATTAGAAGTCAGAGCTTGTTTTTATTCTGCAAAAGTAACCCAATATTAATACTGATCATCTCCTTGCCTCATTTCATTTTGCACACGCCCACACATACACACGTAAATGACCTATGCTCAGTCAGGTGATTATTGCTAGCTATTCATGAAGCTTTTTATAAGTATGATGCATGGTAAATATGTGATGAACTTAGTAGTCATAAAGAGTTCAAAATAAAGCATCCTGAGCACTTGAAATGCTCACATAAAAACAGGCTATTCAGTATTTCTGGGTTTAAACAGACATGCTACTTTATAATAATAAAGGTCATAACATAAAAACAAAAAATTGAGGCAATGTAGATGTGAGTATTTACGTTGTCCTGAAATTTCATTTTCACTCTTTTGTATTCTGACACAGAAGTTACACAGATTAGTATAGTGCGTCAAAAATGTGTGTCTGTTTTGGTCGCTTACAATTTGTGTGACATACATTTGCAACTAACAGAGTTGTGAGCATTTAAACTCACTTAAATATTAATTGTTGCTCTTGAAAGAAAGAGTTTCATCGGTTTTATCCTTACAGCGTACCTGACTGTGGAATGAATTTAGGACTAGCAGGAGCTTCAAACTTCCACACCACAGTAAGCAGTTTTTTAAAGTTTTGAAGACTTTGAAGTAAGCGATGGATGGTGCCTGCAAGCTGAATTCCTGATTTACTTGTTATCATTCAGAGGGTATTGTATAGGGCTTAATGCGGTCTCAGGCTGACTTGCAATTTATGTTTGCACAAAGCTGAGGTAGTGATGCTTTCTCTCATACTGTCAAAATAACTAGTACTGCTTTCATTCATGAGCATTTGAAAAA
The DNA here is from genome assembly GCF_010015445.1 of Perca fluviatilis. NCBI lineage: Eukaryota > Metazoa > Chordata > Actinopteri > Perciformes > Percidae > Perca > Perca fluviatilis. The sequence continues at coordinate 22,170,343 of NC_053114.1, forward strand.
ATTTATCACAAATACTTTTTATGGCACAAAACAACTACATTTTCCTGAGGGATTCCATTTAAAGAAATACCCAGGCCATTCATATTACTACTGCTAGAAAGCTGCTGACACAGGTCAGTACGTGTAAAACGTTTGTTTGTGTGTGTATATATATATATATATATATATATATATATAAAAAACCCTAATAAAAACATATCAACTGTAGTTGATGAAATGTGTCTAACCGTTAATCTAGGCCATGTGTGTTTCTGTCATTACTTTGGGATTCATATCATTTTTAAATGTCATAATTTCTCACAACGATACGCTTCAAACTATAACAAGACAACGGGCCTTATCTTGCACTCAGCGCAATTGCCTTTGTACACCGACACATGTATCATTCCTATTTTGCACCCGACGCACAGCGGACTTTTCCCTCCACAGACGCACGTCGGTAAATTAGGGAATGTATTTGCGCTCCCGGGGGCGGTTCAGCAAAAAGAGGAGGCGTGTTCCGGTGCAAACGTTACTTTGTGCTATTCTGCAGTTTCAGAAAACAATTCCGCCACTGTACAGGAAAAACCTGGTCTAAAGTCAGTGGCGCTAGTCTAAAGTCAGTAGCGCGATATTCAGATGCTATTTTAGGGGCGAATGCTTGGCCATAATGTAGCGTGTGCACAACGTGCAACACTTCTCTCATCTTAATGGATGCAGCAGTTCCCATTTTTGCAAACCATACATAATTACAAAGGAAAATATTACTGAAAATGCGCTTCAGGTGTTTGGATAGATCAGGAGGCACTTTACAGTACAGTCCTCAAAAAGTCGGAGCATTGTTTGTGGCTTGTTATGATTTACACAACATTTCCATGAATCATGGATGTGTAAAAAATGATGACATAAATGAGGAAATATCAGAGCACGTAGAGGCGTGATGTTGAACTATGGCGGGATCTGGTCCCGGAGATGTGCGATCGCTCCTGATGGAGCGGGTGGACGGAGATGGAGTGGGGGGGAGGAGGAAGAGGCACAACAGGTGCAGGTGGTGCGTTTGGAGGTACGCTCCATGGCTGCAGCAATCCTCTCCAGACTTGAGGAGATGCGCCCGAGGGGCCGCAGCAACATTGCCCCCCGGCCAAGACGGGCATTTATTACTTTGCCGCATCTCGCATCGGCAGCTCCCGCTGGCGTACGCCAGGCAAATCCGCCGTCATAATAGCAATCCGCCATGGAACAAGCACGCCTGCTCTTAAAGGGAATGTGAGATGACGCTCTGATTGGTTTATTGCACGTTACGCCCAAACCACAGCTAGCTACTTCAGACCAACCCATTTTAGATTTGCGTCGGGCGCAAGACTCATTTATCCCGCCGGTATAATAGCAACAGCGCCCGAGATCCGCCCACAAAGCTACTTGCGTTTTGCGTTTCATACTTGCGTTTCAGATCGTTAAAATAGGGCCCTAAAAGTCTACAGCCATGCTAGCAGCTCTGTGAGACTATTATTCACGATTTAGCCTACATTTATTCTATTGACACTTTTGAGATTTTCATACTCTTACTGAGTGGGAACATTGTACATTATGAGACAAACACTTTCTGCAGAATGTTAACCTTGACTGAAAACAGAAGCATGGCCATGGGTGTTTATTTTTTCCTCAGTGTGTCCCTGCTTGTCTCACTACAGTCTAGACTCAAACAAATCATATAGTAAGACAAATTCAAAAATAGCCACAGCTAAAGCCAATATCAACCATGCTGCTTTAGTTTCAACTTTCCTTTTACTGTAATGAAGTCATATCATGGTGTTTCATATCCCAAAGCCATAAGAGAGCCCATTTCAAAAGGCCTTGATTCATTATACTGCAGTTTTCTGTCTTTTCCAGACAATCAATAGACGCTATCAGGTAAACAGATATTACTGGCAAGTGTCTAAACTGAATTATATGGGTCTTGTCGCCCAATTCAGACAAATGGCGTTTTGAATAATTTTACTGAGGAAATCAGAACTTTTATTTTTCTCTCTTAAACCAGTAGTGTCTTGTAAAATGTTCGGTAACGGTACATGCAATTCTATTTTACTTTACCTTGGTATGAAGTACAGACTGCTTTTATTTCTCACAATACATGCACAATTACAACACATGCACGCACGCACGCGTGCCCATAGACTCATGTTCCCCTCAGGATGAATTTTATTCACTATGGTAAAGCCTTCAATTTTCATCTTGCATCATCAACAGGTCAAACATTTTCAAATACCTGCAAAACTAAATTACATTACCATTAGCCTCAGCTGTTCTTGGTGCTTAGTGCTAACTAGCAAACATTAGCATGCTAACAAGCTAAACTAAAATGGTGAACACCATTACACCTGCATTATATTCACATATATTAGGCTATATGTCTCAGGATCATATTGAAACATGTGTTACAACTACAGTGGTATCATTTTGTGCTTTATGTGCCTCTTGTACAAATATCACATTTCTGGACATGCAAAATACAACCCATTCTTAAGTGAAGGAAGAATTGGTTGTGAAGCGGCAGCCTAGTGTCTTGCATAATGGAATTGGCAAGTTACTGATGCACTGTGTTTTACTTTTAAGTACACATTCAATATTCTGGTTGCACTGTACAATTTCCATTACTTGGTGAGCTGCATGGATTTACCCCTGCCTCATTTTTGGATTTGCTGTGCAAGCTCATAGGCATCATTGGCTTTAATGAAATATGGCCATGAGTTCTTTGTGTAGGCAGTGGAAGAATTTTTCCAATTTATAATGATTCCACACTGATGCATATTTTCCTATAATATAGTCAGGCAGAAAAGTACAGAGAGAGAGAGGTAACAGCCTGAGATAGCTCAGATTAAAAGCACTACAGCTAAGGCTTTATTTAAGGGTAAATGCACATAAACCTCTGAAAATCTGTAATGCTGCTTGCTTACACACACCACCCCCAGAGCAAATATGCATATTACACTTTCTTGTATTAATTCTTGGATTACTGGTTTAAATGTTTTCTTTTTTTTCTGCGCTTAAGCTAGCAACAAGCCATGTAGGACACTTAATTGTTGGTTAACTAGGACTATTTTGTTGTACTTTGTGCTCATTTTAGAGAATGCCTTGGAGGATGACAGCTGATGCATGTAAATTTAGACCTAAAATATTCTTTTCTTCCTTCCTTTGCAAGTAATGCAAGCAATTCATAAAAATTTCTATTTCTGTGTTGTGGCTAACAGGTTGTTATTTATAATTTTTTTTGATTAGCAGCCAGTGCCAAAACGTACCATATCTATTGTAAAGTAGCAATGCAAGCATGTAGAATCCATTCCCATAAGGCTTTGTCAACAGAGATCAGCTCATAATAAGAATGACAGATACAGAAAATTAATGAATGATTCGACAAAGACAGAATTATGACTCATTATTTTGGAGAAACAAAGTGTACAGAATATGGTTTGTATTATGCGAGTTTAGTCTGTTCCTGGTACCTTATGGGCTGTTCAACATAAGTGCAAATAATAAAAAAAAAATATTATTTGAAAAGATTCACAGGGGTTTTGTTAGGGGGCGTGTTGTTTCAGGTACTGTTGAAAAGATTAAATGCAATCCGGTTTAATAGATCATAAGTTTTAGAAAGCTCAGACCTAGGGCTGGGTAATATGGCAAAAAATATGATCACGATAATTTTTCCATATTGATCAATATCGATATTTATCACAATATATAATTTGATAATGCTGCCAGTTTGAAGAGTATCCTGATAATAACTGATGCCTGAAGAAACCAGAGGGTTCATTAGTTTAACTTCAGAATACATTTTATTAACATAAAAAATAGAATAACATAATGTAACATTTAACTGTGCAAACACAGCTTGGTTTAGAATATATTTTGTGACATAAGAATATCTTATTATATCTTGGTTGACACCGACCAACGGCATATTTTGCAGACAGTGTTAATCTGCGCTTCGTCACTTTTGAGATATCCAAACCACTTCCATATAATTGACGTCTTGTTACCTTTTTTGTCAACAATTTCCTCAGCTTTGGAGGATAACACAGGTTCACATCCACTGCTTCTTTTGTGCCCCTCGGTTCCACTCATTTCTTCCATTTTCTTCACCGCCGGTGACAGTCAGCGGGTTCCAGAAGTAAAAATACAATTCTCCATTGACAATTTGGAGTATAAGCCATAAAATGATAACCGTCGATGGTAGACTTAAAACCAGCATGCCGACATGACTAAGCGAGTCTATATAATCATATAGACCCCAAAAATCATGGGGCACCAACCTTGTTTTGAGATAAAGGTCTTTTATTCACGATGTCTTGGATAAGTACTTCATTACCCACAATCCTGAACAATCCCACAGTGACGCCTCGGATTGGTGGAACTCATGCTGGGGAGGAGGGGGAGGAGGGGATGACGAACCGTCACGAGGATTTACGACACTGCACGAATCACGATCTGTTCTACGCTTCTGCCGTTAGCCTCCGCCGGGAAGCTAACGTTAGTTTAGCTAACAGCTATTTCGGCTAACCGCTAGCGGACAGCTTGATTCAGTGTAAAATAACATTAACTCAAACTAAACACTGGGGAAAGCAGGCTACAACTGATGTAACAACCATTATATATTTTACAGTTTTTTTCGATTGCTAAACGACAGTGGGCACAACTGGAGTCACATGTGCAAAACTCTAACTACAGTCTGCACAGCAGCAGTTCATGTGGACCAAACTCTAGTTCATTTTTCATTGCTTGAACACAGTTTTCAAAACTCTACACACTTATCCCATCACTTTAACCACAACGTGCACAACACTGTAGATTTACAGCACTTTGTTCAAATGCTAACACACTGTTGTCAAAACTGTAAACCACACATTCAAAACAGAATAGATTTCAGTCTGGTGCCTATCAAACACTGCTGATTGCAATTTTAGCTGAAAGCCTAAGCAAGTGTCTTATTTTAGACTAGTTAGTGAACATATATGGTATTTATACAGAGAAAGCTCAGAAACACATGATGCTGGAGAGAGGCAGGATTAGTCACACTATTCGTTGGTACTGTTATGTACCTTTAGTTTTTTTTCATCCAGCAATTCCATAAATTACTAGAGACAAAATACTTTATTGAAGAAAACTGCTGATTTTCATTCCTTCTTGTTTACCTTATGTAAAAATTGGTATGTTATACAATCTATATTTTTTCCTTAAATAAACTGTTGAATATTGTCAAGTCACTCAAATTGTTCAAACTGTAAAGATGAAAAAGTTTGTAATTTCTGTATTGGTGTTTGATGCTAGTGTTTTTACCCTCAGTGTGTTCTGAGTGACAGTGTGTGTTATCTCAGTGAGGCCTGTGCATACTGTTTGAGACGTGTGTAAAGAGTTGTGTTGCTTTGAATGAGTTTTGCAGGTGACGTGAACTGTTTAGCTCAGGTGACTGTAGGTAGTGCAGACTGTAGTTTGAGTTTTGCACATGTGACTCCAGTTGTGCCCACTGTCGTTTAGCAATCGGAAAAAACTGTAACGGTTATTTTCAGGTTTTATTTTGAGGGTCTGTTAAAGTTATGTTGTCTCAGCTAGCGGTTAGCCGAATTAGCCGTTAGCTAAACTAATGTAGCTTCCTTTATTCAGTGGTGCGCGGTGGTTTATGAGATGAGTAGTTCCTTCGCTTTGAAATGACGATATGTACACAGTCTTGTACCTTTGACTTTTTTTGGATTTTGTGTTCGTTTTTTCACTCGAAATGGTACGTTGTATGCATACGAGTCACGTACCATCTGGTTAGCCTAATGCATGGTCTAAAACTCTTTATGTACGGATTTTTCCAGACGTCAATGGGAGAAATGAATGGGAAATTTACTTCCGGAACCCAAGGTCTCTCAGAGGAGAGACATGACTGTTGAGCTCTATGCTCTGCGTAGGAAATGGGCGTGTACTTTGGCGTGCAAGCAAAAAACTGCTTCTTCTTCTTCTACTACTACTGATGTTTTTTTGGTGGTTGGCAAATAACATTTGGTGCTCATTACCGCCACCTTCTGAAATGGAATGGCGTTGTGTGATAGGCTGTTAGATGTATCCATATAAAGTAAAATATGTCCAAAGTTAATCATCGTTATCGATCTGAATTTTATCGCGATCCCATATCAAGATAGTTTTATCGCCCAGCCCTACTCCGACCCAAAAACACTGCACAACAGTTTAAACTAAGAGACATAACTCTGTAATGTCATCCCTGCTGCAATAATTTCATCTCTTAACTTAAAGGGATACTTTGCAGTGGCAGTGCAAAGTATACACTCACCTAAAGGATTATTAGGAACACCCTACTAATACCGTGTTTGACCCCCTTTCGCCTTCAGAACTGCCTTAATTCTTGGTGGCATTGATTCAACAAGGTGCTGGAAGCATTCTTTAGAAATGTTGGCCCATATTGATAGGAGAGCATCTTGCAGTTGATGGAGATTTGTGAGATGCACATCCAGGGCACAAAGCTCCCGTTCCATCACATCCCAAAGAAATTTGAAATGATTTGAGCTTTGTGAGATGGTGCATTATCCTGATGGAAGGAGCCATCAGAGGATGGGTACATGGTGGTCATAAAGGGATGGACATGGTCAGAAACAATGCTCAGGTAGGCTGTGGCATTTAAACGATGCCCAATTGGTACTAAGGGGCCTAAAGTGTGCCAAGAAAACATCCCCCACACCATTACATCACCACCACCAGCCTGCACAGTGGTAACAAGGCATGACGGATCCATGTTCTCATTCTGTTTACGCCAAATTCTGACTCTACCATGAATGTCTTCAACTGTCCAATTTTGGTAAGCTCGTGCAAATTGTAGCCCCATTTTCCTATTTTCAGTGGAGATGAGTGGTACCCGGTGGGGTCTTCTGCTGGTGTAGCCCATCCACCTCAAGGTTGTGCGTGTTGTGGCTTCACAAATGCTTTGCTGCATACCTCGGTTGTAACGAGTGGTTATTTGAGTCAAAGTTGATCTTCTATCAGCTGGAATCAATCGGCCCATTCTCCTCTGACCTCTAACATCAGCAAGGCATTTTCGCCCCCCAGGACTGCAGCATCCTGGATGTTTTTCCTTTTTCAGACCATTCTTTGGAAACCCTACAAATGGTTGTGTGTGAAAATCCCAGGAACTAAGCAGATTGGGAAATACTCAGACCAGCCCGTCTGGCACCAATAACCATGCCACGCTCAAAGTTGCTTAGATCACCTTTCTTTCCCATTCTGACATTCAGTTTGGAGTTCAGGAGATTGTCTAGACCTGGACCACGCCCCAAATGCATTGAAGCAGCTGCCATGTGATTGGTTGATTAGATAATTGCATTAACGAGAAATCTTGCAGGTGTTCCTAATAATCTTTAAGGTGAGTGTACATTATAGCCTATCAGTGTCAGTAACGTTACCTACCTTCACATGTTGCGGGCAGAGTTGCCGACATAATATTCTCCTCCTGCAAGCAGACTGATGCTGATTCACCTTCAACAACAAAAAATGTAACAGCACAGTTCACAGTTCCACATCCATTACGTCCAGTGTTTTGAAATGCAGCGCGGAAGTGAAGGCGAAACATTTTCAATGATGCAAGCACGCAATGACGTGCACTTGCTAGCCTGTTCCATTTAAGTGTTCTCCGAATGCTAAGGAGGAGCCTGGCCTAGCCTCTGAAGGACCAGTCCTACCAAGGAAGGATCCTTGACTTTGAGAAACGCCCTATCGATCTGCGCTTGATTGCTCTTCCTTCATCCTTCAACTACCCGGATGTCTGTCACAGTAACTTGAAATTGAATTTTTAAGTGTGAGAACTGAATGTGAAGATATATAGAGAGTTGAATTTTCAGTGAGGATTAATTTTTATTAGACTTCAGTTCCAAACGAATAAATTCAATTTCAAATTATACTATTCAGATTTTCAATACAATGATTGAAATTCAACAATTCAAATTCAAATATAAATGATTCAAATTCAGTTTCTGGTGGCACATATTTCCGCCCATAAAATTATCCATTTATGTCCCTTCAAGTCCTGTTCATCTGCACACACTGCCATCACACAGAGGTGGTTTTAAATCAGCAAAATATCTCTTTACATTATCAAGTTAACAGTAGAAATACAATCAACCATGTTACAAAGTAAGGTGTCTGGAATGTTCACTTGCACTTATGTGATTGGCCAACACAGGACCGTGCTGGATGATGTTGAACTGCATGCAGAAAAAGTTGAGCAAGGTTCAACATTTCTGTCAAACAAGCATGTGTGTTGTTTTTTTTGCCAGAGCCCTCTGTGTTGACACATGGCAGTCCCTCTGAAATGAAGGGCTGGGGCCTTAAGCATCATTTACACTATACTTGAAATTGAACTATTACAAAAGATAGATAGGTATTTTAGATAATGTATAATGTAGGTTAGAAGTGCAGAACAGTACTAGCTACAGATGAATATGGAAAAATCGGGTTTTTAAAGCTAATTTAAAAACCCAGTTATCAGGGTTTATTATTTTTCATGCAGCTACCATCAACTGAAAAGTAGGGCTGGGTATCGTTCAGAATCTTTCGATCCAGTGCCAATTTCGATACCTCAGTTTCGATACCGATTCCTAACGATACTTTTTTTCAATACCATATGTTTTAAAATCCATTTCAACATCAACAAAAATACATTAAACACAAAGCTTTTATTTTCCACCTTAATTCAGAATTCCACCTTAAGAATCAAAAGAGTTATCAAAATTAAAAAATTCTGGTAAAACTGCTCACTCAGAGTAACATTAATAAAATTGCATTGCCTTGCAAGCTCAGCCTGTCAGTCAGTCATCAGGGCAGAGAAACCACCGTTGTGGCTGCTTGTAAGATGAAGTGTAACGTCAACAGCACCGCGACCGCTTTCGGCTCGCCATTAATATCATATCGCAGCAAACGCTGTCTGCGTGAAAACTGTAACCACACTTGAAACCAACCGTGACTCTCTGTGACTTCAACAAAACTGCAGACAGTTTACTCCGTCCGCACCTCTCCGTGTGCGTGTGTGTCGGTCGGAGCTCCGCTCTGTGTCAATATGCAGAGAGGACAGATAAGCTTGCGCTTACGTGCTCAGACGCTTTTGGAACCGAAATTTGGCACCGAAAGATAAAGAATTTTTCGATACTCATAGGATTGGAGTATTTTTTTCGATACCATAAAAGTATCGACGTTCGGTACCCAGCCCTACTGAAAAGAGCTCTGCAGAATAGAAAACTCAGATAGACACCAAGACTTACTATAAGCCAAAAGTAATGATTTCTTCTAATGTAGGTTCAGTGGTACATACAAACTTGCTGATTAACATACTACATATGTTGTTAAAATAATGAATTATTGTGTTGTGTGTTGTCCCCTGCCACAACAGTATTTGAGAGTATTTTAGCCTCCTTTAGGGGTCCAACTAAATATGACACTGTAATATACAGTATAATGAAGATGATTGTATTTTGTATATTGCCTGACTTCTCATCTGGGATTCAACTGACATTTTTAAATGTTTTTGAACTATCTCAAAATTATATTATGTAGCTGGAAAAAAAAAAAAGAAGAAAAATAGAAATCTACCATAACTAAACTCTGCTTCCCCTCCATTTGTAGAACAGACACAAAGGTGCTGACACATCGTAATGCCTCCTCTGCTCTTCATTTCAGGTTAGGCATTATCATATCAAATTTGCATCAACTCCTCCGCAGGATCAGCGCCTTTCTTACCATTCCATGCATGTTCTCTCACAAGCAAATCCTCCCAATAATCTCTGCCCACTAACTCAGAGGTGTCGTCACTCTCTGCCTTTGTAGGTGGAAGTCATGCCACCCCTGTGAACTTTTGTTGTATGTTAGACAGCATTCATAAATGGTAAGATTTTAAAATTCAATAATAAAACTAAATGTCAATTTTGCATGCGTTTGTGGGTGACGTGTCCGTTTATGCAGACATGATCCACATATTTTTTAGAGTAGGCCTATATCATTAACTGAAACGAAACATCCATAAATCCACTTACAAATCATAGGGGGAAAAAAAAAAGTACTCATTTGAACTCCAGAACTTGCCTGAGAATCTTCACGTTTTAAAGTTTTCTTCAGTATCAAAGTAATTCACCGAAAGTTGTCTGTACATCAAATACTGAACGTTATTTTTGAACTGTACACCAATATATATGTCACACTAATAACCAAGTTTAAAGGCTCATTGTCAAAACTGCCAAGTGTTCATCTTTAATAAAGTGTAAAAATGGACTGTATATTGATGTTTAGCTGAACCATCAGTGGAAAAAAACAGAATAGAGGAAATACTAACTACGGTATGAGATCAGACATGCACCTCAGAGGAACAGTAGAGGGGCTTAGAGTTTTGGGTAAATTTAAGAATGATTGACCTTTTGATAATGAGCTGCATTTATCGCCCTTGGACTTAACGCCTGGTGCCTAACATCACCTAGTTACCAGTGTCACCACATAAGGTTATGTACTGGTAAAGAGCAATTTACTCTATAGCACAGAATTGCTTTCCACCGATGAAGGCTGAAAGCTAAAATTAAACAGCACTGCAACCACACCAACAAGAGGTATCACATAACGTTTGAGATGATGAGATAATTCCCATATCTGCCAATTTGAAAATGAAAAAGTCAATTTTAAATCATGCGTCAATGGCATTTTTTATTTGGACTAATGGCGTATTTGCAAACATGGAAATAAAAAATATTGATTATTGAAGTTTAGATTACATATACATTATGTACACAAATTACATGAAACTTCAATTTAACTGAGGGATTTTTATTTGGCACAGTAAATCCTGGATTTCCATGTGTTTAGTGTTTTCTGCTAAACAGCTAAATATTAAAATGCTACTTAGCTATAGATCAGCCAATATTTTATGTAAAACAACAAACAGTATTCTTTTATACTGGTACAGAACCGTTTAGACATTTTTTTTATTTTTTTCACTGCATTTCTAGGTGCAAATGAAGACGAGTTACTGGTAGGAAGAAATAGGATGATGGAGTATAAAGCCTTTTTCCAGTCTCTGTCCAGTCCAGTCTTGAGCCAGGAAGAAAGAGAGTTAGCTGCTATTAACTCTCTAAAATGGCTTTGGGCATCTTTCCCTTATATTATTAATACAACTAATTCCTTATTATTTTGCTTTACTCATTTTACTCTTTGATTAGTTAAATAAGAAGCTTACAAGCTAACTATCTTAACTTGGTTGTTTTTTATAATGGACAGCAATGTAGGCTACCTATTTTCTCTGACAGACAAGGAAAAATACAGATCCGACACAGAGCACACAAAAGGAAGACACAGTATAGTCTAAGCAACGTTTGCATCTGTCCATTCAGATGGTGGTTTCATGGGGATTTTAAAAGTGGTAGGATTTTAATATAGTGGAATATAACTAGAAAGCTTATTTGTTAATAAATCCCCATTTTTATACCAAATAAAAAATAGCAGACTCACTAAAGAAATAGCGAATCCCTCAAATACTAATCACAGACATGTTGCCTGATTCAGTTAAAAACAACATGTTGGCTGGTAAACACAAATCAACTCACACTACAGTAAGACCATCAAATAGCCTACAAAGTATGATTAACCGCCACAAAAAAAACTGTGGAAAAATAAGTAGGATATGTTCATCAATTACCAACACTGCAAACCAACTATAAGAAAGATAAACTATCAACAACTCAAACTAACTAAAATTCTAACTAACCAACATCAACTTAATCCAAACAAACCGACCACAACTGACGATGTTTTTCTGACCATGATCATCAACAAGCAATTATCACAACTAAAATGCTGGTCAACCATCAACCCAAGTGACATTGCACGCACGCACGCACGCACGCGCACACACACACACACACACACACACACACACACACACACACACACACACACACACACACACACACACAATTACTTACTTTTTGCTGTAACTCACTCACAGATATTGGCACAAGAGGTCAGGGGGATCCAGGACAACCTGTCCTTGCTTTGTCCTGTCTCAAAGATTGACTGCTCACCTGACAGTGCCTTGTATAATTAGCCTACTGATAAATCCCTAAGGAACAGTTTCCCACCTTTTGTTTTCAGCCAGAGTTTTCAAAAATAATACTCATTTTACTCGGCAACACATGCTCTGTCCTGAAGGTCTACCTGTAGCACTGCTTGTAGCTTTCTGTGGTTGTAGCTACAGTCCGTGGATAGTAACGCTCACAGCATGCTACGCCGTTATCCTGCTATTGGCTATCGACAGATGTCATTGTCCTGTTGCCAGTAGTCCTTTTTCCGTAAACTGAACGATTCATGTAGCCTACGCTAGATGGCAGGTGCTGCACAAAAACTGGTGAATAATCCAGAATAATCCGGAATAATCCCGTGAAATCCAAGATGGCGCGTATATTCTTCTTCTTCTTCTTCTTCTTCTTCTTTTAATAGCGATTTGCAACCAGTCGGAGCATTATCGCCACCTACTGTATCCCCTTATTACATAATCCTTACATTATTGATGCTAGTCAAGTTTGTTGTCAAGTGAATATGAGTTTTAACAACATCTATATAAAGTTATATGCAAACATTTTTTTTTGTCCAATTCACGTTCCAGTCTTTCAGTATTTAGCATAGGTTGTACAAGAAGAACATGTTCCACAGTCTCCTTTTGATTAAAGGCATCACGATTTCCAGTCGGATGTTTCCCAATAAGGTGCAGCGATACACTTAACTTTGTGTGTCCCAGTCTCCTTCTGCTAAACAGCCACTATTCTCTCCTGTTCTTTCACAGTACCCTTTACTCACCCACGTTCTGCTTAATCTGGTATAAATGGCTTCCTTTTGTATCAGAGTTCCATGGTCTTTGCCACTGTATCTTTATTGTGTTCCATACATACTTGTTTAGTTGAAAACTAATGTTGTCAATAATGCCAAGAAAGGCCAGAAGCCACACCACAACAGTCAACATTACATTTTTTTTTTTTTTTACACATTCATAATATTTTTTATCTGTGCCACATCTGAATTGTTCAAATACCTGATTCAAATTTGTAATGCATCAGAGGTGATTTTGCTGTTCTCGAGATAGGACTAGGAGTACATTTTCTCATTCTAAAGAGACATCATAGCTGCAATAAAAAGTTTAATTTGCTATAAAACTATAAACAAACAGCGTGGACATCTACAAAAGTAGTCATTCAGTTAATCTTTAGAGAGAATAATCGGAGGCTAATAGTGCACACTCCCACGTGACTAGTTGATAACTGTGAATTCATAATTTAAGCTTTTATTTTGTATTTTCTTAATTGTTTGAATGGAAACTTCTTGAAAAGTGATATATCCTTACTACCCATCATCATTTTAATGCGATGAACAGTAATCAGTAACTTTAACTGACCCTTAGACAACAATGTACAGTGTCTGCTACCTTCATGTACATGTGTTACATGGACTCAACTGCAGTTTATAATATTTCCATGCATTAGTGGAGAGTACTATTCCTCACATAAAGACACTACAACAAAACCACTTTAAAGGCAGTCAGAAAGGCAAAACATGATCAATTCAGCTTTTTCCCACAAGTCTAATGCCCATGTTGCCCCCTCTCTTTGGATCCTTTGAGTTGCAGCGCAGCTCAGACTCAGAAGTTACATTAAAATGCAATAATTGAAGAATCTCCCAAGTGAGTGGCACTGCAGAGGAAGCACTTTCTGTGTTTCCCCAGCCCACATCCTGTTGTGATAATGTTTCAGACCTTGGCAGGGACAACACACACCAGGCACAGGGGAGGAGAGGGCAGTGGAGGTGAAGAAGCTGAACTAATAAGCCTGAGCCTTAAGGCTGTTGTGCTAAAGGAAGGGAAATTAATTATTTTTCTTTTCTTTTGTTCGTCTTATGATCTGTGTGTAACCTACTTCATCCTTTGTTTTATTCTGTAAACTTCATTCATGGTTCACACTTTGGCGTTGAGTAAAAATGTACTTGTATGCTTGCTTAAAGTCCCTAAAAGATGAAAATCGCAGCTTTGAACCTGTTGTGTTATTGTGCAAACCCTTGATATATTTTCTGTTAAAGGATAACAGCAGGAAAGCAGTTCTTAACAGTCAACAAGCCCAAATTGCTCCTACACTGTATGGCTTCAATTTTCACCATTTCTAGTGCACTTCATGCCATACACATACTATGTGTAATGGAATTTTCCTGTTGCAGCAGTGGTAAAGGTTTTCAAAGTTTAGTAAAGTGAAACAAATAAGACAGTCTGAGACTAAAACCAAGTTGGGTTTTTGTATTTTATTAAAGATATATTTGCAAATAGGAGCAACATGATTTCACAAAAGGCCGCAGCCCAGTGTGGAGTCAGTCCCTCAAATGAGTGAACAGAACACCAGGCTTATATGCATCTTCAGAGTGACAGCACACACGCACTTGGCTAATTATGACGCTATAATTTTTACAGGCAATCTGATACACATGAAGATAATCAGGAAAAACACAAGAGACATCTCGGAGCCATCTCACCTCCTCCTCCCTGTACGACTTTTATCCCCCCCAGTTACATCTCAACTGGCATGGGAAAAAGTGAACAGGCAGAGAAAGATAGATTACTGTGGCCTTGGACCTTTATCGGTTCAGGCAGACAGTGGTCACATCATGTTCCAGACTGGGTGTCTCACAAAGTTACAATCAAAATTTACATGTGGGAAATGAGACAAACCCTTTCAGCATTTGTGAGAGAATTAAAGTACAAATAAAACAAAATATAAGGAATTATGCTTAAATGTAATTTTTCCCATTACATATGTACTCATAATTATGGACATAGCCATGCTCCCCAATGACAACATGGTAATATTTCAGCCGATCGCTCTCTCCATTCTTAAACACAGAGAAATTATTGGACTCACTCACCTCTGCATGGCACAATAATAGTAAAATATAAAAAGGCAACAGCTTAGTAAGTAAGAGCAAACATAATGTTCATATCTTCATGCATTCATAGGCTACACAGATAAATGAAAATACAAGTAAATGAATATGCAAAATTTTCTTTTAGCATGCATGATTATCTGGTTTATATATATGTAAAAAAAAAAAAAAGGCCATAGCTACTTCTGGGGAGACTTTAACCTCTCCGTCTGCCTTTTGTTCAGTTCACAGCGGAGCACTGTAGGCAAGCCCTCCAGCTAATGATCTCAGATTTGAGAACCATGACCCTAATGATTCACTAATGCAGTCTCTGCACGGAGTATACAATTACTACATAGCTCTCACTCATTGTGTAAAATAGCTAATATAATACAGTACAGAGAGTACTTTGGCTATACAGACAGATCAGGTTGATGCCACAGTGAAGGGGGTTGGAGTGAGACTGAACCTAATGGTGCAATGTACTGTATGGTTTAATTGCTGGAAAAATACATTCAACATGCACGTTGCTCATTTGTATAAGAAGTATAAGAAACTACTAAAGCTCTTATCGTTGGCTTTACTCTGTATATATTTTACCATTATTATGTTTTGTAGTGTACTTTCCATAATTCAGTAACATATATACAGTTTTCCAAGTGGTAATGAATTAACAAATGCTTATAAATGATTAGCAGCAGAATTCATGCATAGGTGTAATGTTAAGATGCGCGTTATATTTAAGAATGTACATTTTTACATTGTACATTTTTAAATACAAAGACTGTGTGTATGATGACACAGTCACCAAAATGTTTTGGCTGTCAGTAGGTTAATATAAGTAAATAGATATCTCTGTGTAAAAATATTCAAAATGTATCTTTCATGGTGCTAAGAGTTTAAGTCCAATCCATTTGGTTTTCAATTCAAATTCTATCTAGAAACTAATGGAAAGGAGATTAGCCATTGATGTTGCTGCTGTTGATAACAGTAATGATAGTGGATGTAATTGAAAACTGTGTATTCTAAGCAGCATCACATCACTCTTCCCACACTGGACTACACCCAGGGGAACAGACAAATGGGAAATATGGGAAACAACTGCTTCATGTGAAGGCAAATCAGATTGTCGTCACTGTCCATTTCACTCAGTCTACCATCCCCAGTCTCCCAACCCAATACCAAGCCATCAACCCCCCACCCACTTCCAAATGATGTATGCACATCCAGAGTTACAGCAACACCTACTGGTAGTCCTAAATAAATGCAATAGATAATTTCCTCTGCTCTGATAAGGATAAGGTGATGTATTCATAATGAAACTCAATGAAAAACCACAAATGAAAAAATAAATGTATTTCATCTTGGTCCTGTTATGTTTTCTGTTACATTCCCTTTTTTGCTGTTCATTGTTAGACTTGTTCCTTCTCTAAGATGAGATAATGCAAGCTACCAGAATATAAATGACAACATTGTGTATAGTAAATGTTTACAAAAAGATAAGAAAATCAATACAAAATATTTTTATTACAACTAATTGTAACCCTTACCCACTGTACATTCAGTAGATTTTAGAGTTTAAGATTACAGCCATACTTTTCTCTATTCTTAGTGTTTATTTTATTTTTCATTCTATTTATTTAATATTATTTGGCTTTCTTTCTTATCTTTTTCTATCTATCTATCTATCTATCTATCTAATTATCTACCTCTATCTATCTATCTATCTATCTATCTATCTATCTATCTATCTATCTATCTATCTATCTATCTATCTATCTATCTATCTATATATATATCTATCTAATTATCTACCTACCTCTATTTATTTATCTATCTATTATCTATCTATCTATCTATCTATCTATCTATCTATCTATCTATCTATCTATCTATCTGTCTATCTCGTATCTTGAACAGATAAAATAAACACACAGATCAGATCATATTATGTACAGAATTTGAATGAATCGTCCTGGGACCAATGATTGTTGTATGTAACTGTAGTATGAGCTGTTGGGCTAATACTGACTAATCTTACTCCTCAGCTAATCAGCAGCAGCTCAGTATGTGCAACACACCCTCATTCCGGTAATAAAGATGATGAGCATCAATCTGTTTTCTCAAGTGTCCTTCTCTTCAGTTTCAAGATCAATTAGCATCACATATGCAGGGATGGTGGAGTACTATTCCTGTTTGTTTGGAAAGAGTGTTACTGACACTAAGACTGAGCTGCAGTCACTATCTCACATTAGTAAGACACTGACATGAATATGCACAGATCTAAAAAGCTAAGATAATTCAAACAATTATCAAGCGCTACAAAGAAAAGATGAAAAGAACATTTTGCACTTTGATAGCACAGTAAAATCTTTAGAAACAGAACAAGGAACATCTGAAAAAAAAATTTCTTCTATCGCAGCCTCTAGGAGTCCACCTGTTGTTTTCAGAACTAAATGGTAAAAAGGTTAAAGGGCTCCTGTGGTCATGTCCTCGGATGTATTTTTTTGAAGATGGTTGGGACACAGTGTGGCGAACCACTTCAATACAATTTCGGAACATTGAGGATAGCCTACTCTCACTCGTACTATACTGCATACAAAAGTGAGCAAGAGGATTTAAGATTGAAGCAAAAAAGTCAATCCCTATTGTTATGTTGGAGTAATAATACCAACAGATGGGGCAGGAAATTATCTTTTAATTTCCCTGGTTAAGATAACAAGTTGAAAGTCTGTGAAGATTATTGATTAACATAATGTTCTCTGTAATCTTAATATGCATCTCATTAAATTTTCTACAGTGTTCTACACCTCTGCACCTCATTTTACTTTTAAATTCTGTGATTCCATCACCGCCCTTGTTCCCCCATATAGTGCACCTCTTTGGGCATTTGGCAGGAAATTGGATTGGAGTGAGCATGTGCTGTAATACAAGATGAAGCCTACCCACCATATTCTTATTATGCCTTGTTGTCAAATGTGTAAAAAGACTACAAAAGAAAAACAATATTCTATTCATAGACGTAAGCTCAAGTGTGAAAATTAAATCGTCACAGGCCATCCTTCATCACTTCAATATAAAAGGCAAGAGAGTGAATAGACCTGCCCTTGAAAAAAAAACACATTCATATTTTGCATAAGTTATCATGCTGCTGCCATATCTTTACAGGGGAGGACAGAGGACGTGGCTATGAAAGAAATTAAGAAGAGACAGAAGCAGATTGTTTCTCTATCTGTAGCTTACGTAAACATTTTATTTTACTCATTTGCCATTTAAATGCTCGTCATCCTCTGAAGTTAATGTGTTACACGACGCTTCTTACATTTTAACATGCCATAATGGCAGCCGTGAGATAGTGTAACTAAGCTCAGCTAGGGCCAATGAATGTTCACCACACAACTGGGTGCAGGCACTTTGTCATTTATTATCTCAAATGCAGAAATCACAAAAAATCAAGTAGGCTGTTTATTTTATTGGTCATATTTAGACAGGGCTATAGCTACTATTGAGGACATGTCATCTGTGTTTTTCTCTGTGGAGGTAGTAGCAATTTTGGGGTAGTAGCAAGCCCACACTTTACAATAAAAAACTAAAACAAAGTGAGTATTTTATAGGATCGCTTCAGTATTTAAAACAATTTATTAAAACGTCACTACTTTAAGGTCAAGAACAAGTACATAAGTAAATAAATAAGTATACTTAGAATTCAGCCTTTCTCCACCAGAATGTTATTCCTGGGAGTATGGACAACCCAAGCACCAAATGTTCATATAAAGGATATATCAAAATTCCACCCATTAAACACAGTTAAGATTATTTCTTATGCGTGTTGGGACTAAAATCTAGGTTAAAAAGTGCTGACTGCCTTTGATTGATTACTTTCTCTATTGCATCTATTTTTACTTTTTGGGTGGTAACTTATTGCTGCACAATAAATGTATTCATGGTGTAATATTTTTGTCAATTTTTTCAACTTTATCTTGTATCCATTTGTTGTAAATTTGTGTAAGGCACTATCAATTGCCTGTTTGAAAGGTGCTTATATAAACGTGCTGCGGCCTACTACCAGTGGTGTAGTCTACGTGAGGTAGCCTATATGCAGTATACCCACTAAGAAAGCTTTCTATATACCCACTTAAAAATGCCCAATGACACGCAACAACATACTTTCCATGATAATTGTAATATATTTTGAAATGTCATCTGTGTTTTTCTTCTTCACATAGGCTAAATAAAGGTATTTCCACCGTAAATTGGTGCATACAAGTGTCTCAGAATGCATGATATGAAGTCGTTGATGCTTAAAACTTCCCTGGGGGAGGACACCCAGACCCTCCACTATGATATGCCCCCCACAGAAAAGGTAGATTCTGGCCAATATGCAGTACAGTATACCCACTACAATACATTAGACTACACCACTGCCTACTACAGTTATAGCCTGTCTGAGCACAGTGACACACCGACAGGCCACCAGGGGGGCGACGAGACTCTGCTCCACTCGGTTCCTCTCGGTTTCTCTCGGTTTCACTTCAGCTCAAACACGTTGCATGTAGTTCTGAAGTGGGCGGAGACCTTCCCTCCACTTTAACCAATAAGCGGAACTTGTCAGTGATGGAAAGTCGGTGGCAGAAGCGCGGGGTGTCCGGTAATCAATTAGCGGAGAACTTTCACCGGTGAGCAGCCACACACAGCACAAGGTGACTGAACAAGCAGCTGTTTAAAAATATCTCTTTTTAAATCAAATTGCATGGATTTTTCCTCTCGTTTGCTGACATGAATTTAACTTATTTGCTGAGCTCGGTCGTGGCTCATGGCGTGGTCGCTCCATAATGAATGAGTTTAACTAAATGTGACCTCTTCTGCCCTTTTGATTAGAGTTGGGCATTTTGCTTGTTTGGAAGATTAACGATGGAGTGGCGCCAGCAGACCAGTGTCAGCTGTGCAGACGCGTTCAACGAGGCTCAACGCTGGATTGAGGTACATGGTTCACTTTCAGCTGTGTTTTATTTGTTTGTTTGCTTGTGCTCCTCTACATTTAATCCTGTGCAAACAACCATGAAGATGTGGCTAGTCAGTAGTCAGTCATTTAACCCCTTGTGGAGACAGGAAATGTTTTAAGTTAGTCAGTGGCAGACATTTCAGCGATGAAAAAACACTTCTTTTTTTTTTTATCATAAGGATTTTAACTACATAAAAACAGTTGATGCTGACACTCATATTTTAAATGCTTCCCCCTCAACACTCATGCACCAATTTTACCGACGTATCTCTGAGTTCAAATGCAAAATATTCTTCGATAAGACTGATAAGTTTTGCCTCCTGACACAGTGTCCTATGTGAGAGTCTTCTCACAGATAAAAATAGTTTGACTGCAGGACCTGAGAGAGGACTGCACATGGAAGAAAGGCAGATAATTAGGTGATGTTTGAGAGCGCAGTCTAACACTGTGAGGCTTGTTCTTTGTCCACTGAGAAGTGGTGTAGGCATGCACGCATTGTGGAGGATGTGGTTTTCATAGCAATCAATTTTCTAGGTTGTTCTAGGACAACATTGTTGAAGTTGTAATCCTTAAATCATAACCAATACATACAACTATAATATAAAAACTAGAATTCAACTGTAGACTGTGGGCACTGAATGTTGACAAACTGTCAGAGGTGTATAAAGTACTAGAGACCCAGACTTGAGTGAAAGTAGAGTGCTCTATCAAAAAAGTGACTTGAGTAGAAGTGCTCTTTAAGCACCACACTTAAGTGGAAGTATTAAAGTATTCAACATTTTTTGTACTTAAATATTGCAAGTAGTTTATTTTAAAATGTACTACTCAAGTACTGAAAGTAAAAGTACAAGTACTGTGTTTAGTTATTAAAGAAAGCAGTCAAAAGTTTGAATATCATATTGTTTATATTATGTCAAATGTTTAGCCAAGGCTGTAGCCAAAGGAATTAACTAATATTAAATATATTAAAAATAACAAATATTAACAAATACTGAAATAAAAATGTATAATTATCACACTGTGCAAGTAAAACAAACATCCTCTCCAGCACAGTAACGATTAAAGCCCCCAAAAACGTATCATGCTAGCTAGTAACATGTGTGATGTAGCTACAGGAAAGTTAGCAAGCTAGCAACATCCAGATAAACTAGCAGCTTCACATCACAGGGTCAAACGGTTAACATAAAAAAATAATACTCCAGTAGAGTACAGATACAGCCTTTTAGTACTTAAGTAGAGTAGTGAAGTAGTTCTACTTCGTTACTATACAGCTCTGCAAACTGTAAATGAGAGTGTGTGTGTGTGTGTGTGTGCACGCTAGCTAAAGTGCTCATATTTATGCTCAGGTTCATAATTGTATTTAGGGGTTGTACCAGAATAGGTTTGTGGTTTAATTTTTAAAAAACATCATATTTTTGTTGTACTGCAAATTGCTGCAGCTCCTCTTTTCACCCTGTGTGTTGAGCTCTCTGTTTTAGCTACAGAGTGAGAAATGTCACTTCTGTACCATCTTAGTTGGGAGTCGCACATGCGCAGTAAGTACTGCTAGCTAGTCAGTAGGCTCGTTCGAGATGAACTGCGCCTCGCCTGTAAAGTAGACGAGAGCAGGCGGCAGCAGCGGGGGGCGGTGACAAAAGTCCGCTCTCAAGTCGGACAGTTTTCCAGCTGACTCCAGCAGCCTTCAGGCTGAACAGGAAGTGACACAAACACTGTGGTCCGTTCGGGTCCGATTCCGGTTTAATAAAATGTTATCAGACCCATATATCTGCTCCTACACAGTCTCCAGTTGGTTTTATTATGACAGAGTAGCTGTCAAAATTTTCTACATGTGATCTGTTGCTGATTTTAATTACCAACAGACTGTAGGTGATCTGTAATCTGAACAGATTTAGACTCTCTGACTTCTAAACATAACTATCAGCCACACAACATGTGTTCTGTACAGAATAAGCCTTTAAATCAGACAAATAGCAGTTAAAATCCCTCCGATTCAAAATCAATAAAAAGTTTATATAAAACGTCATGTTGAGTCGATTCTGAACCAATCAGCTGTTCGATCAGCTGAGAGGCCGGCGTTTCCCAGCATGCACTGGGTCCACCTGCGTCCGCCTGGCTCTTGCAGTTGGTGAAAAGCAACTGCGCTACCTGCGTCTCAGAACTGCGGCCGCCTTGGTCTCGTGAGATTATCGTTGCCCACGTGTGCATGACGTCAGAGCAAGTCGGGATCAAGTCGGACACAAATCTAACCGGCATGCATTGGGCGATCGATTCTGCGCAGATCTGGCTCATCTCGAACGAGCCTAGTTACAGAGTATGAGGGCGTGCCATGCTAGCAGCTAGGCGAGCATTATAACGTGTGTTACAAAGTGACTCACGTTCGTCATGGAAGTAAAGGCTGGACTACAACAGAGCTGTTTGGAGCAGTTGGTGAACAGTGTTTTCTGTTGGAGATGCTAAGTCCCTTTTGGGGTGGACTTTGGGCTTTTTCACTTTGTAAACTTATAACTATGCACAAAAAGATATATAACACAATAAAGGAAAGGGGGAATAAGCCAAAAAGCACAATATGAGCACTTTAAAGAAATGGTGTCATAAACTCTCCCTTGTGCCAAACATCGGGAATGTGTTGGCACTAACATTCAGTGTTACAGATTGCAGGGTAATGTGCTTCCTTGGATTGGATTGGCCTCTACCACATTGTGTTAACAGGCCATTTAGTTTCTGGTGAAATAGGAGCACAGTCCAATTTACAGTATAGGCAGGTGTCGTTCTATTTTATGCCCCCCATCTCTTTACTTCCATTATCGATTTTAATCTGCCAATCATTTGCTCCATTATTTGCTTTGTCTATAAAATATCATAAAATAGCAAAAAATGCTAGTTATAATTTTTTTGGAGCCCATGGTGACTTTTTTTTATTTTTTTTTATTTTTTTTATCTGATCAAAAGTCCAAAATGGTTTTTCATGTGTGACACAGAAAAGCTTCAGATCCTCACATTTCAGAAGCTGCAACTAACAAATGCTTGGTTAAAAAAAAAAGACTAATGAATATTCAATTATCAAAATAGTTGCAGATGAATCGATCGTAAATGTTACATTATAGACTACACGTTAGAACTGGATCACTGATTCAGTAAGGATGCCTGTGTTTACATTGCAGGTGAGATAATTGCCTCGTTTGATCCTTTTGGATTTAGGGAACTCCCTTTTTAACAAAATTAAGCTTTGTGGAGAAGTTTGCAAGTCACACATAAGAGCACATGGCTGAAATTCATTGAGTATGTTGTTTCATAGGGACAGTTTATTGAAATGACCAATTAAAGTTGTGTTGCTGTAGAACAGACATTATCTTGACCACATGATTGTGTGTTTTATTGTGTTAACCTGGCACTGCATTGTCCCCCTGATTCCACTGAGAAGCCTCCGCTCTGTGCCCGGTGCCCAGTTCTACCAAAAATGAATTGTGATTGTGGATTCCTGGGGGGACTAATTAGTGAGAAGAATAGCCTTTTGGGGCCCTCTGTTAGTTATGTAGCCGAATCTCAATAGCCTCATTTTTATGTCCTCATTACAAAGCCTGCTTTGCCTTGTGCTTGCTTGTGCCATGTAAAACCATTTAGGTTATGTTGTATTCTTTGTTTTGATCAAAAACATATTTACTGTTTTTGTCAGGATGCTTGTTATTATAAATTTATTTTTTTTATAGCCCACTGTTTTGCTTGCTAGATATTTTGCGTTTATTTGTATAGAACCTTGCTTTTGTGCAGTAGTTGAGGGATAGGATGATTTCTTTTAGCTGAAACAGTGTCCAGCTCACTTAATTTACTTTATTTTACTGTTGAGAACAGGCAAATGCTTGCACTCTGGGTAATGAATTACTTCAGTTAACTTAAACCAGGACCTTGTCTTCTTCTTCTTCTTCTTCTTCTTCTTCTTCTTCTTCTTTTCTTCTTCTTCTTCTTCTTTATTTTTTCTTTTTTACCATAGTTGGTTTCACTAACAGCCACTGAACAGCTTGTGGTTGTTTTTACCAGGAGTGCATAAAGGACCAACTCGTTCAACAGTTTAACCAAACTGTTGAATTAAAAATAATTTTAACACCGTAGCAACCACACTGCAATTTACAAACTGTGTTGGTTTAGATCTAATTTGCATTGCTTTGTTTTCTCCAGTTCAGTACTATAAATGTTTACTCTTACTTGTGTTAAGACTAAAGCCGTTTTGTGAAGCTTTTGGAAACCTACTGGAGCTGTATAAAATATAGCAGGATTTCTTTTTTTTTTTTTTTTTTTTAAGGGCTGGTATCCATATTTGAGGGTTTAAAAAAAAAATCATTATTGGCAATATTCAAAGAAATACAGTGCTGCTCATGAGTTTAGGAACCCATGCCGAAGTTGACTAAAAAGAGGAATAAAAAAAAAAATCATCTTTTGGAAATTGATGTTAATGCCTTAATTAAAAACAATTACGAAAAATCCAACCTTTTTAAGGACACCAATTTTGTTTTCTGTGAATGAATAATGTATGAAAATAAATACATGTTCTTCCTTAAAATACAGGGGGCATAAGTATAGACACCCCTGTGTTAAATTCCCATAGAGGCAGGCAGATTTTTATTTTTAAAGGTCAGTTATTTCATGGATCCAGGATACTATGCATCCTGATAAAGTTCCCTTGGCCTTTGGAATTAAAATAGCCCCACATCATCACATACCCTTCACCATACCTAGAGATTGGCATGGTGTTATTTCAGTTAGCCCAATAGCTGGTTTCATTTGCATTGAGAGATGATTTTTCTATGCCAGTCTCTAGGTATGGTGAAGGGCATGTGATGATGTGGGGCTATTTTAATTCCGAAGGCCAAGGGAACTTTATCAGGATGCATAGTATCCTGGATCCATGAAATAACTGGCCTTTAAAAATAAACATCTGCCTGCCTCTATGGGAATTTAACATAGGGGTGTCTATATTTATGCCCCCTGTATTTTAAGGAAGAACATTTATTTAAGATGCTTTAATCATTAACAAACAAAATTGTTGTCCTTAAAGTGCCCATATTATGAAAAAATCACTTTTTCTGGGATTTGGGGTGTTCTTTTGTGTCTCTGGTGCTTCCACACACATACAAACTTTGAAAAAAATCCATCCATGCTGTTTTGAGTGAGATACGGTTTATGAATGTGTCCTGCCTTCAGTCTCCTAGTGAGCTGTTCAAAATCGGCTCGGACTGTGACGTCACAGTCCGAAATGAGCTGGCTAACCACAACAGTTAGCTCGTAGCTAATGGTTAGCATGCTAACGCTAGCATGCTACGTCGTTCTCAATAGCAAAGCACTGCTACAACACACACAAGTTCACCATAATCTACAAAAGAACTACTTACATGTGCGCCCTCATTTAGAAGTCTCCCAGCTAATCCTGCCTTGTAACTGACCAAAGTTGGAGAAACAGGCTTTCTTTTACTGTCTCTAGAGTTAGCTAGCTGATATGATCTACATCTGAGCTACTGAGCATGTGCGAGTGCAATCAAAGATGGTAGTGAAGAAGATGAAAAGAGGTCTCACTCTGTAGCTAAAACAGAAACCAGGTGAAAAGAGGATCTGCAGCAGTGAGAGAGAGCTGTGCAGTACAACAAAAATATGGTGTTTTTAGAAAATTAAACCATGTAAACCTATTCTGGTACAACCTTAAAATACAGTTATGAACCTGAAAATGAGCATAATATGGGCGCTTTAAGTGTGTGTGTGTGTGTGTGTGTCATTAAGATCAATTTCCAAAAGATGATTATTGATTTTATTTTTAGTCAACTTTAGCACGGGTTCCTAAACTCATGAGCAGCACTGTATGTTGCACAAACATATGACAATAACCCTTCAATATAAATAAATTAAAAAGATTGATTGATTTGTTATGGGGCATACTGAGAGGGATATTTTACAGTTGAAAAATAAACTTGTCAGCACTCTCTGGTGGTTGCAGTGGAATTATTTTTTTTTTTGCGCAGCAGCAGGAGTAAAGTTTTACAAGTTTAGTAAAGTGAAACAAATAAGACAGTCGAAGACTAAACCAAGTTAGATTTTTGAATTTTATTAAAATATATTTGCAAATATAGGAAGAACATAAATTTCACAAGACAGCAGCCCAATGGGGAAAAGTTTCTTCAATGAGTGAACAGAAACACTGAGCTTAAATACATCTTCAGAGTGACAGCACACACGCACTTGGCTTATTATGACTCTACATTTCTCACATGCAATCTGATACACATGACAACAATCAAGAAACACAAGAGACCCTTGCTCGGGGCCATTTGGCCTCCCTTCCCCTGTACAGACTTTCACCCCCCCGTTGCATCTCAACTGGCATGGGAAAACTAAATGTATCGGGAGAGAGTTTTAGGGTGACCTTGTAGCCCCTATCTGTTCAGACAAACAGTGCTCACATTATGTTCCAGACTTTGTGATTCTCATTTAGTTAGAATCAGAATCTACATGTGGGAATGAGAAACTCTCTTTCAGTATTGTAAGAAAAACCAAAGCACAAATAAAACATAAGAATATAAGGGATCATGCTTAAATGTAATTTTTGCCAGTACATGGACCACCTCTGAAAACTGTTTTTAAACCTATCTTTGGCATTTCTTCTTACCTATCGGCTGACATGTATACCATACCAGTATGCTAATGAGTATTGGCTAATGATAAAAGCTGATGTCTGTCAATATATCAGGTTTTAGTATAAAATCCTATTGATGTGAATGTTATTTCTCAGTTGGCTGTTTGCATTTACAGACATCCACTCAAATGTGTCATCACAGTACTTGAGCATCATAGTTAAAATAGTTAAATGTTAATGTATATGCAGCAACACATGCATGGTTTTAGGTAAAATGTAGGAAAAGCGTTAATCACTTTTTAGGTTCAACTGTTGAGACTGTGTTGGACCTCCAGGTGTATATTTGAAAGTAACACTCTTGGAAAACCTAAATCTCTCACTAGTTAAATACAGAAAGCAAAAAAATAACTTGTGTTTTGTCTTTTAGGAAGTGACTGGAAAATTGTTTGGTTGCAACGATTTCCGTGCTGCCTTAGAGAATGGAGTCCTGCTGTGCGAGTGAGTAATGATGCACAAACCTTTTACAATGTCACATTTTAATTTCAGAAAATTGAATTCAAGCCAAATGACTGCAAACCTATGGTTAGTGTAGTCAGGCAGGCTAATTTGCCAGTTTAGCTTCAGCAGCAGGCAGCAGCCCTGGATGAACTAGAAATAGTTGTATCCTAAATTGCACTCTTAAGTTTAGGTATCAAACAACAATTCATATCCCAAGAATTTAAAATTGCATGTAATACAGACCATCAGACACCTTTTTTCACTGACAACTTTTCTGTATCTTCTGCGGAGTGTAAGAAGTAGCCATTTTCTTCCTCTAAATAACCACTGACTATTATAACAAGTTAAGGCTAGCAGGTTAGCCAAGAAGTTTAGAGCAGCTTAAAGGCATACTATGTAGTTCCAATGAGACAACCTGTAGGGGGACCGAAGAGGGAAAAGTTACATAGTATGCATTTTAAAGCGAGTAAGCCCTGACTGCAGTACGCAGATCGAGGAGTGGCTCAACGTGGGTGGGGCTAAACGTTTGACTCCGCCCACTTGCCAAATAGCAACCGGAGAGGAAGAATGTGTCTGAGGGGAAAAACGCAGGACTTTCACCCCGGAGACTGGCGATCGTTTCCCGCGTGTGACGTTTGCTTTCCCCGTTGTTGTTTTTCTTAACCCTACCGTCCGTTGTTGTCTCGTGTCCCCCAGAGACCGGGGCTCGTTTCCCGCAAGTCACGTTTGCTTTTCTTTCGTTCTTATTTTCCTTAAACCCAACCCCATTCTTGTCTAAGATGCAATTAAACTGATTCATTAGCAAGTTTTTTTGCATTTCTTTTTAAATGTAATTTCTTTATTGGAAGTAAAAGTCTGTGTTTATTAGCCCAAATCTTTTTAGCTTTTGTGAAATTGGACCCTGATGATGCAATATATTGGTTATCAAATATGTGCAGCATAAAGCTGGAATATATAAACTTTTTGCTAATTTATTTTTATTAATTTTTTTAAATAGCTTGATCAACCAGTTGAAACCTGGCATCATTAAGAGAGTTAACAGGCTTTCTACTCCCATCGCGGGCCTGGTAAGTATTTGTGTGTGTGTGTGTGTGTGTGTGTGTGTGTGTGTGTGTGTGTGTGTGTGTGTGTGTGTGTGTGTGTGTGTGTGTGTGTGTGTGTGTGTGTGTGTGTGTGTGTGTGTGTGTGTGTGTGTGTGTGTGTGTGTGTGTGTGTGTGTGTCCTTGAGTGTTGGATTAAGAAGGCACCTGCTACCCAGGAAGTTTAGACACATTGTGTGGTTTCCTGTTCAAGGCACTGAGACAGTGTTGCCACAGTCCTGAAACTGCATTTCAGTGTGGCAACTGCTAAATATGTAAAAAAAAAAAATAATTTATTATTATACGGCGCAGATTTTTATTTTGGCTTCAGGCTGTGTTTTCAATGGCTTCATAAAAGTATAATTTCCAAAACTGCGCAAAATAAATCAATTGCAACCTCCCATCAGGGGCCAAGAAATGCTGGACTGAAGGAGGTGATGGTGGGGTGTGAGATGCAGATGCAGCTGACAATGAGCAGTTACTT
Organism: Perca fluviatilis; assembly: GCF_010015445.1. Classification (NCBI taxonomy): domain Eukaryota; kingdom Metazoa; phylum Chordata; class Actinopteri; order Perciformes; family Percidae; genus Perca; species Perca fluviatilis. Next base: position 22,198,971 of record NC_053114.1, read on the forward strand.
TGACATCCTAAAGGAACATACTGGCTATTTTGCATGTTTTTACCAGAAACTACAAATTAAATATACTTTATATTACTGCTGACTTACATCTTTACATTGATTTTAATTTTGCCTCAAGCACCCACTTAAATAAGTTCAGAATAAATATCCAGTTTGTAGAACTTTGAACCTTAATTGACATTGGTAATTAATCACAGTGAATATTAAGAATCTTTTATATTTTCAGTAGATTTATCTTTACAAGGTAATTGAATCTCAGATTATGTTAAAAAGTGCATATTGGACAAAGTTTTGAATCATTATGGATATTCCTAATTAAAAAGAAGAAAAGTGCATTCTGTGTATCACTTTACTGACATTACCCAGCAGATTGTCTAATCGCCACTAGAGGCAGCCAAAGTGTTAACTGTCTAACCTTCCCTGTTGAAGTGAGAGAGCCTAAATATACGGTGTACCTAAAATGACTCCTTTTCAAAAATAATCATTAGGACTTTCACAATTGGCTGTAATGACAATAGCTAAGTAGAAACTGACAACATTGAGCTAAATTATCCTGTTCTCAGCTCTCAATTTTCACTTCTTAAAGTATCGATTTGCTTAGCTAACAGTTATCTGATGCTACCAAGGTAGTGTCGTTGTTTGGGATCTGATGCAGTGGACGAGAGAGTCTCAAATGGGGCGAATTGGCTAGCTGCTAACAAAGGAAAGTTTTCTTTAAGCGAGCATAATGTTACAGGCAGCAGTTTTCTACCTGCACTCATTTGGCTGTCTTGTCATTTTAATCTGCAGGATAATGTGAACGTATTCCTGAAAGCCTGTGGGAAACTGGGACTGAATGTGTCTCAGCTGTTTCATCCAGGAGACCTGCAGGACCTGTCCTCTCGTGCAACTGTCAGGTACAGTACAGTTGTCTCACAGAAGCATGTGAGATGTGTCATGTCAGGTTAAGTGTACGTGTAAAACTGCCTAAAGCTACAGGTGCTCATTCCAGCACAGAAGAGAAGCACACCTTGATTTCTTTAGGTCAACTCACAGGACTAATATGACGGTGGAGGCGCTGTATGTTTTCTGTATTGGCTATGTTGAGCACATTTAACACTGAGGTATCTTTACTGCAATACCTGTGCTGAAAAAGTAGGGTTTGTAGTTTAAGTCTCACAGCTGCTTTGCATTTCTAAAGGTGTGAGCTTTGCCTGGCGACAAGCTGCTGCTTTATACGAGTTAATAGCGTGTATAAATTCTGATAAGTAGCTGATTAGTAGATCATTGCAAATGAGAAGGCTTGATGTCACTGTAGTTTTTTTTTTTTTTTCTCGAACAGCAGTATAAGGGATGTAACTATGTGCAGTCATACTGTAAATTGCAGCATTAAGAACTATTATATCAATATTCTATGCAGATATTTATCTTTCTTATTTATTTTAGGCGAGATGAAAGCAACAGAAGACTCAAAAATGTAAGTTTGCTCTAATTATTCTCCTCAAATGTTTCTTTTTTTGTCTATCAATCATATTTTCCTCATTCCCTCTCTTGGCCAGTACGTTTTAAAACCTTAAACAACTCTGTCATGCTCACTTTTACTAGTAAAGGTCCCCTAACACTTCCACTGCATTGACCTGGTGTACATGTGAGATAGTCAACATCCTATTTATCAACCCAGTTAAAATAAACCAGTACAGTGCCTTGCGAAAGTAATCGGCCCCCTTGAACGTTTCGACCTTTTGCCACATTTCAGGCCTCAAACATAAAGATATAAAACTGTAATTTTTTGTGAAGAATCAACAACAAGTGGGTCCCAATTATGAAGTGGAACGAAATTCATTGGCTATTTCAAACTTTTTTAACAAATAAAAACTGAAAAGTGGGCTGCAAAATTATTCAGCCCCTTTACTTTCAGTGCAGCAAACTCTCTCCAGAAGTTCAGTGAGGATCTCTGAATGATCCAATGTTGACCTAAATGACTAATGATGATAAATAGAATCCAGCTGTGTGTAATCAAGTCTCCGTATAAATGCACCTGCTCTGTGATAGTCTCAGAGGTCCGGTAAAGCGCAGAGAGCATCATGAAGAACAAGGAACACACCAGGCAGGTCCGAGATACTGTTGTGGGAGAAGTTTAAAGCCGGATTTGGATACAAAAAGATTTCCCAAGCTTTAAACATCCCAAGGAGCACTGTGCAAGCGATAATATTGAAATGGAAGGAGTATCAGACCACTACAAATCTACGAAGACGCCGGTCCCTCTAAACTTTCAGCTCATACAATGAGAAGACTGATCAGAGATGCAGCCAAGAGGCCCATGATCACTCTGGATGAACTGCAGAGATCTACAGCTGAGGTGGGAGACTCTGTCCATAGGACAACAATCAGTCGTATACTGCACAAATCTGGTCTTTATGGAAGAGTGGCAAGAAGAAAGCCATTTCTTAAAGATATCCCAAAAAGTGTCGTTTAAAGTTTGCCAAAAGCCACCTGGGAGATACACCAAACATGTGGAAGAAGGTGCTGTGGTCAGATGAAACCAAAATCGAACTTTTTGGCAACAATGCAAAACGTTATGTTTGGCGTGTAAAAGCAACACAGCTCATCACCCTGAACACACCATCCCACTGTCAAACATGGTGGTGGCAGCATCATGGTTTGGGCCTGCTTTTCTTCAGCAGGGACAGGGAAGATGGTTAAAATTGATGGGAAGATGGATGGAGCCAAATACAGGACCATTCTGGAAGAAAACCTGATGGAGTCTGCAAAAGACCTGAGACTGGGACGGAGATTTGTCTTCCAACAAGACAATGATCCAAAACATAAAGCAAAATCTACAATGGAATGGTTCACAAATAAACATATCCAGGTGTTAGAATGGCCAAGTCAAAGTCCAGACCTGAATCCAATCGAGAATCTGTGGAAAGAACTGAAAACTGCTGTTCACAAACGCTCTCCATCCAACCTCACTGAGCTCGAGCTGTTTTGCAAGGAGGAATGGGCAAAAATGTCAGTCTCTCGATGTGCAAAACTGATAGAGACATACCCCAAGCGACTTACAGCTGTAATCGCAGCAAAAGGTGGCGCTACAAAGTATTAACTTAAGGGGGCTGAATAATTTTGCACGCCCAATATTTCAGTTTTTTATTTGTTTAAAAGGTTTGAAATATCCAATAAATTTCGTTCCACTTCATGATTGTTTCCCACTTGTTGTTGATTCTTCACAAAACATTACAGTTTTATATATTTATGTTTGAGGCCTGAAATGTGGCAAAAGGTCGAAAAGTTCAAGGGGGCCGAATACTTTCGCAAGGCACTGTAGCTGTAGCGCACAGGTTCCAGCTCCTGATGTTGATGCCAACATGCCACCAGCATGAAAAAACTGAGTGATAGTCAAGGGGCTTGATTTGTTGATTGAGTTTGGGTGCTTATCCCAAAAATCTGGTATTGGCCTGTGCCAAAATGTAGCTTTGTTTATCACTATGCCTTTTTAAACTGTATCTGTACACTTATCTGTCCCAGCTACAACAACTGTGTGTGCTTTGTGTATGTGGAACATGTGAGTACCGTATGTGTACACGCTTGTATGCACTGCTGGTATTTTACATGTTTTGAAGCCTACGAGGTTGTTTTGGTTGAAGCCTTATTAGAATCACACAATAGCTGACCATTTGGACCCAGTAATGAGGCTGTTTGTCAGAGCGCTCTTTCTTTGAAATGGGTGTAGCATTTTTCTTTGAATTAACCAATTAGGGTCAATTTGCATCCAGTGAAAAACAGTGTTCATGGAGACATGAACCAGATACGTAAAAAAATTAAGTTATTCATAACATTTTAGAGTTGCAAAACAGAGCTGAGCGTCACTGGTTTTGCATACAGTGGTGATGCAATGTGGAATACACCATAAACATTCAAATTAAGGAAGAATTGCTATTTTTATTTGGAGGGATGTTTTATAATGTTCATTATTACGGTTATTGAGTTTTCTTCATTTTACAGTTTATCTCAATGTAGATGATATTCAGAAAGTGTCTGCTGATGCCAGAATGCACAACACGGGTGAATTAGGGCCAATGTTAACAGGACTTGGTGAGAGATTTAAGGGTTCCTAAATAATGAATGATAAATAAAATAAGTGGCAAATAACACCATTAAATAGGAATAATTATAATGACCTATAGTATAATGATTTCCTTGGCACGAGGTAGGTGGCAAGCTATTAAAGAATAATAAACCCCTCCTGTCGCTGTGCTTAAGACTTGCATGACATGCTTGTTTGCTCTCAGGTTGTACAAATGAGGGAAAACTATCACCAATTTAGTTTCAATGATTCAAACAGGTGTAGATGGCCAACAGAATTGCCTGTTTTTGAAAAACTGCATATTATAGTGGCTCTCTGTACATAATTTCTGCTGAAAAACGTGAAAGTAACCCTTATACGGTTCTTTTGCTACACTACCAATGATGGCATGACTGCCTTCAATTGACCGGTTAGATAGCCGCTACAGACACTGATCAATCAAAATGGGGGAATCCATACAAACGCATTTATTTCCACTCTAAATTCTCATCTTTTTCATCTCCCTAGCATTGTGCTAGACAATATTTATTCAATTATTCAAATCTCTTAAGGGCCATGAATGGATCTTTTTACAGTCTGCTGACCACTCTAGGATTACTTTGTTAAGATACAACAATACAAATTCTGACACGTAGTGTTGTGGATAATCCCTTTGCTACACAGGCTGCTGCTCTTCCAGGGAGACAGGCCGTCCGTCAAGAAATATTCCTTGCCTCGAGGCAAATAGAAATAAATTGTCCAAAACGCTTTGCTTGCTGAAATAGTAAAACACTACATGTCAGGAAGAGGTCCATATTTCACAGGCCTTTACACACTGTCTTTACTAATGGTGTCGTGTGTGTGTGTGTGTGTGTGTGTTGCTTAAAGCTAGCACCGTCCATCATCATGTCAAAATGTTAGTGTCAAATAACGTTCCCATCAGCCTCAGCTGTACTTTGTGTTTAGGGCAGATTAGAAAATCTTATCATGCTAACACACTTAACTAAGATGGTGAACACTATACCTGCTTAATATCATCCTGTGGAATTGCTGTTATCATGCTGACATTAGCATTTAGCTTAAAACGCTGTGTATACACTTACCTGCCACTTCATTAGGTACACTTGTACCATCTGTGATCCAATAAAACGGCTCTGACATACATTCTGACTCTACAAAGATGATAATGTTCAGTTTTGATTGCAAGGCAATTTATTTATATAACACACAATTCAGATATGAAGGGGATTTTAAAGTGCTTTACATAAGCATAAAGATACAGAACAGAAAATACAACAGTTCATAAAAGTAGAATTCATGGCAAAGCTGTTGTACAGATGTACATAATGAAGTGGCCATTGAGTGTATACTATGTACTGTATTAATAACATATCCTTTTTAACGTCTGTGTGGTTTGTCTTCTCAGAAGTTTTTAAAATGCAGAGCACTCTTCAAGGTCTTTCAAAGCATATCCTCCTCCTCCTCCTCTTTGATGTAATTGAAAACATAACGTTGCCAGACACAGATGTACATGCATCTGTCAAACCTGCATGAGAGGGGAAGGGGCTAAAAAATGGCAGTGACACACTTGGCAGCAGTTTACTTGGAAAAAGTAAAATGCTAGTCTTATCTACAATGCTGATGGCCATCTGTTGTTGTAGGGACAGGGCTGCCAGTTTTTCCCCTGTATATTTCTAGTTGGGTAACTCATTGCAACCTTTTCATTGATGTGTTGGGTCATGTCTTTTTAACTACGTTAGTTAGAACTAGAGGTGTAAATCGCACATTTTATCATGATACAATATATTGATTCTTTGGACAACGATTCTATATTTACTGATATCACAAAGTCTACCACGATACAATTTCGATTCAATTTAGGAGTCTGCGACTGATAAGCTACGAGACGATATATACAAAGTCCATTTAACGCAACGCAGACAATTTCATTACCAAAAATAAATATAAAGTGGGATTTTAAAATAAAGGCGCATCTTAAAGATGACCATATGTATCGATATCTTCACTTTGTCGATAAAATTGGATCGTTGATTGAATCGAAATATTGATCCAGATTGATGTGTTGTTAGAAAGGTTTTTTGTTTGTTAGCCTAGATCCTAATCTGCCAAACTGTTAATTCATAAGTGAGTTATTGAACATCAGAAATCCCTCACTGTGGTTTGGGCTTTTGAGTTGAAGACTAATTAGATCTGGGTGAGCATTTGATGTTGTGCCATAGCCACCCGTAGGTGGGGTATAACAGATGAGGAAAAACAGGCGGGCTGCTGAAGTAAGTTCAGTTTATAGGAAACTCTACACGTTCCTTTTTAGCAGGGATGGGGAAGGAAGCTGTGTGTGTGGTCGGTTACGTGTCTTTGTTTACTCAGGTTCTCATCACAATCTACTGGTTGGGTCGCAAGGCTCACCTTGATGCATTCTACAGTGGTCCTCAGCTGAACTTCAAGGCCTTTGAAGGGCTGTTAGGGTTGGCGTTGTCCAAGGTGAGCTGCTCTTCTAGGCTTTTGCGCAGTTGTAGTTCTTTATTATTATTATTATTATTATTATTATTATTATTAACACTAACCCCGCCTTCTAAATCTAGGCTCTAGATGAGGGCAGTAATGTGAAAGAGTGCTGGGACCCAGAGAGGGAGGAATGTCAGCGCATCAGACCGAGCTATAAGATGGCGAACTCTGCCGACGGCATTGACTTCCTGTACTCCCGTGGTGTCCTCCCAAACAATGAAAGTATGTTTACCAGTGCGTTCTCCATACAATCTCCTGAAGTGTGACTTCCTTTTTGTTTGGCTGTAAAAGAGTTCCTTTTGTTAGTTTATGCACTGCAATTTGCTGAAATCCCTTGGTAGTCAAACACTGTGGCCAGTAGTGACACCTTTTCCATTTTGCTCAGAACTTTTTCATGCAGTACGCGTTTGTTTTTCTTTGTGCAAGCTAAACCAGCTGAACAAACTGCTGTTCCAACTTTTGCTTGAGTGGAATACATTACTTCCTATCCACAAACATTTATTTTTTTCCTGAGCTCTACCTGCTACTGTCAGTCTGCACGAACATGCCAGAACAGAAATGTATTTTTCGAAAACTCGTGAATTACAACAACCATGTTATTATGCTTGATCAGCCAAATTTTAGTTGGATAAACAACATTCTGATCTTCTTACTCGGTGTCCTTAATTGTCTGCACTCTCGGTCTCTAGACTGTGGCAAGTTCCACACTGTGGTGATAAAAGTTTGTGTGATGGGAGAGGGCACATACTTGGCTGTGTGAAGACTCAGTCACACTAAACTTTCTTCTCTTTTATGCTCTGATATTAACACCCTTTTTAGGCTCAGTCAGTTTTCTTTTCAGTTGGTTTTAGTATCCTTGTCTTCCAATCTTGTATCTTTTTTCTGTTGCTCATTTTCCACGTCTGTGCGATCTCAAGGTTGTGGAAGTGACGCGGAAGCTGAGCAGGTGTTCAAGATGGAGCCCACACAGCCTTCAACCCAACAAAACAAGGCTTATATCCCACCGCCACTCCTACGGAGGAAACAAGGACGGGAAGAGAATGAAAGGGGCTGCACTAGTCCACTCTCCAGGTACTGCAAATGTGTCGGCTACTGTACAGAGAGTTCACTTACTGCCACTAACTCACTCATCTACAGCTGCTAAAGGAGTTTTGTTTAACCTTCAATTCCTCAGTGGATTGTAACGTTTACCTTTCGGTGTTTATTTGTATTGCCCTCCTTTTTATGTGGAATTTCATCTTAAACCTTCAATAGAAAAGATCATTTTATTTCAGAGTCCAACAGTAACATACAGTGTAAAGGAAACTGCTGTCTTTCTAATATTGTACGTGGTAAAAAGTCCTATGAGAGAACCGGGTTAAATAATATCCATCATTAGTAATATGACATTGTTCTTGGTTGAAATGCATTTTGTAGCAAATTTCAAGGTTGGCAAATCAGTTATGGACTGATCTGCAGTTTGGAGTTTCTTGAAATAACTTTTTCTTCACACCAAGCCCAAACAATGATGGAGAGGCATGCATTCATAAACACAGCCTTCACAAGTAGACTAAACACAGGGTGGTAATTCTTTTTCATATTTTATAAATCTTAAGTTGCCAAGTGTTTTGTTTGGTATTGTGAAAATGGCAGCACAGCAACAAAATTACAATAACAATTTTTTTTTTTTTTTTAGAACTAGATGATTACATCCAATATTTGATGTGGCAGGCCAACGTGGTGTTGATGCTCTGCTTAGCTTTATTACTCAACCTTACCTACCGCTCCACTGCTTGGAAATTAAAAAGCATTGTGTAACCCTAACCTTATCCTCCAAAAAACAGAATTTGCCTCCATGCATTAATCATGCCACACTTCTGCTTTTTTTTTAACACGTTGGAGCAGCTCGGATATCATTTCTGTGATACTTTGTGTTATCACTTTATCCAAAGTGATATGTGTGATAATCATAAACCTAGATGTGGGTATACCACTCTTTGCTGCAGCATTGAAGATGCCCCTTACTCTCCTCAACCCCACCTCACTGCGTGTCCTCCCGAGTGTACCATTGATGAAGAGCTTTTCCTAAGAGCTCTGCGTGAGGACGACTCCGACGACGATTATACTGACGCAGATCCTGTCCTAGATGACTTGTATTTCCGGCGAGTGCAGCAGACCCTTCATCAGACATCAAACAACCCCAACTACGACCGTTTCTTACCCCGATATTGGACACCTGAAGAGGAGACTCGTGTGCGGACGATCTACCTCGGCTCCCAGAGGAGACCCTGGTATCGTATTCTGCAAGGCTTAAGGTCTGTTGACTGTTTTTTACTGCTCTACGAAGCAAGGCAGGGCTGATCGTGCAAGTGTGAAATCTTTAAGATTAACAAATGCTTTATTCACTAATACAAGGTGAAGCTGAAGCTGCCGTGTTGTACTGTTGCGGTTTGCTTTATTGTTTTGTTTGCCGATGCATTGCTTGATCAGCAAGTATTCATAAGTGTGACTTACTGTACCTACTTAAGCGGAATCTGACAAGCTTTTTCTTTGTGCTAAAGTAACTAGCTGTGTGACATGAAGGCATGTTAGGCACAATGTCTTCTGTCTGTCATTATTTTTCGGCTATAGCATTAGAGTGGTTACTAAATCCAGCTTAACTACACCAGCAAACGGAATCCTAGTTTGCTAGGCACATGGGAATAGCTAGCACTACTTGAAAGATGACGTAAGCTAAAACTGCAGAACCCAACATCTTGCAAATTTCTATCAAAGTTTCTCTCTTTAGAAGACTTCTGTGTTACTTTTAAGTCGTCTGTACTCATTTTATGCATTTTTTTTTTCTTCCTTTGACTGTAGCCATAAAGCTTTGGGTTCTTCTGAGGAAGTGTTTGACTTCATTTCCTGGCTTGTGACATCTGCTGCAGTACAAAACATCTCTGGTACATCTGGAGAGCCTCCAAACCGTTTCTAAGAAACCCTCTCCAAGCCTGAACGTTCTCTACTGTCATGAAGATCCACACCGAGCGTGCACAGGCAGTCCCAAACAGACAGTTGACACAAGCTCTAACACCCCATCCTACTTGTTATGTTATTGTGTACCAAAGTGGCAAAGTGCACCTGTTATTCTTGCATTTGCAAATATGTAATCCAAAAACTACTTAAAGTGCTCATATTATGCTTTTTGTTGTTTTCCCTTTTCTTTCTTGTGTTAAATATCTTTTTTTGTGCATGTAATAGGCTTCCAAAGTGAAAAAGCCCAAAGTCCACCCCAAAGGGACTTACCATCTCCAACAGAAAACACTGTTCACCAACTGCTCCAAACGGCTCTAATGAAGTGCAACCTGAGTTCCTTTCTGGCAGTCAGGTCCTTCGTTCCGTCTCTGGGTTCCCTCTCCGCCATAACCAGTGTCTAGGCTCCATCTGGGGGAATATATCTGGCTTCGCTACCCCTTTTTTAAAATATTTTTAATGATGGAGTCTAATCCCCAAAGACATTTCATGTTATCCTTATTACAATAAATATTTTTAATCCGCAACGAAATCTCTCCTGATTGAATTGTAGTCCAGCCTGCGCATGTGCGACTCCCAACAAAGATGGTACAGAAGTGAGGTGCCTCACTCTGTTGCTAAAATGGAGCGCTCAACACACAGGGTGAAAAGAGGAGCTGCAGCAATGTGCATTACAACACAAATGTGTTTTTTGTTTTGTTTTTTTATTTAATTAAACTATGTAAACTTCTTCTGATATAACCTCTAAATACAATTATGAACCTGAAAATGAGCATAATATGAGCACTTTAAATCTGATATGCAAATGTTGCCCTCTTAATCAAATGGATGTTCTGTGAAGTTATCAGGAAAACCAAATGTGCTTTGAATTTGTACTGTTGCGGATTGTTTTCCTGTCTACTGCATGGTGTATTATCTGGCATTTACTCTGGCACCTTTCTTTATAGTGCTGACGATGTGAGGACGTTTTTAACAGCATCATGCTGAGTGACTCATTACTTCATAATGATTAAACCGATGACTCATGCCTTGTGTCATACTTTGATAGCCATAACAGAATCATAACACATTTTGTGCCAGCGTTATGTTTTCCAGTTTATTTTCTGTGTGGATATTGCTTTGGTGTGGGAGAATAAAGTTAAAATATTGTGCATTAAACATTCTTTCTGCCAAGATCTTTTGTGTTTAGTAGGGGTTGTATTACAGCTGTGGTACTGAAGCCATAGGTGGTGTGTGTGTAAATAACTGCCTCTTTTTGCCTCTACGTAATCTATGTAATGCTTCCTCTCTATGTGGTTTTCGTTTGGTTTAGCCCCTTGTCCTGCGTGGCCTTCATCATGTTTTCTATGCGGTTAGTTACTTTTGTCAAACCAGCTGCCTTTACGTTTAGATCTATAATGGCATTTTTGTCTCGTTTCTTTGGTTCTGTAGAGCATATCAAATGCAAGTCAGACCTGAGAGACCAGTTCAGGTCAACCCTGGCTGGATTTGGTGAGTCTAAAGTTTCAAAGGTGTCTGGAGACCGCTCCAACCACAACTGCTATGCTGCTGCTTCATCTGGGCATGCTGTTTGTATTCGGCTCGCCTACAAAGGAAATTATGCTGCAAACGTTTACCATTTTCATAAAGATGAAGCACTTGTTATACCTCCCACTATTAATTTTATGGGCAGAGACTTCTCAGTGGAATTTATAACAAACTACAGGATTGTTGTAATCAGTCGTGGTTCCTCCCATCAAATTGTCAGTTTTGATATACCACCTGCTAAATGCTGCTTTAAGTTATTTGAATGTCACATCTGACATCCTCTGTTACCCACAGCATTGCTATTACTTGTTACAAGTCATGGCTGTTATGTTATCCAGACAGCAACATCTGTTGCCATTTATACTGCTGCATTACTTGACTTGCATGCAACTTTCCTGCTCGCTGTGTGTGTGAGTGTGGGGGCGCATGTTTTGTGCGCGCTGCATTGCAATACCGCTATTCATCATGCTTGTTCTGCTCCATGTGTACGATGTTTTTAAATACCTTCTTTGTTTGCCTTGCATAGCCATTATTTATTTCCATGTCTGTCTGAACCAGGAGCAAATCACTCAGTGATATCCCGATGGTATACCCTGTGCGTAAAGTTCCTGATGTGAACACCATCTACGATGTGGACCAGGACAGTGAAGCTCAGTGGCACGATGTAAGTCTTAAGTATTGGAATTGTAGAGTACTTTAATTACTTCTTTTTTTTCATGTTAGTTTAAAAATTGAGTTTATTCTTTACCTTGATAATGTCAGTCCTTAATAGTCCTGAAATTTCCTCAAAGTGGAAATTTGAACATCTATAATGCCATAACTTCATGTGCGGAGGAAGATTTGTAGAGATGTTTTGTCAACTAAGGTCAAGAATTAACTTGACAGATGTTTTTCTAGAGTATAATCATTCAAAGAAAATGTGTTTTGAGCCTTAAAATATTGATAATGACATTACATTGTAGTTGCATGCATGCAAGCAACGGTGTATCGGGCTGTGCATTTGTTTCAGGACTTGTCAAAGTGGAAGAATCGTCGCAGGAGCAGCAAGTCTGACCTCCGCAGGAAGTCGCAGGACCGAGAACATGTCATTAACCAGATGGCCAATGGAGCGCTGGCTAAATTTGAGAAGAACGAAGCACAAGGCGGACTGCTAAAGAGGTACGCTCAATCTACAAATGTAATATCTAGAGCTTACACTTCAAACCCTGCTTTTTACTAACAATTAATTTGAAGTTTGTATTAAAAGCCGCTGACCTTGCTTGATAACTGTTCAGTACGCCATAGTCAACTCATGTAATATGACCCCCCCCCCCACCACACACACCAACCTTTGCTGCCTCCTATATTATGACTCCTCTTTCCTTACATGCCGATTCCCCAGAGACCAGCAGTTACCACGCAGGAATTACCCTGCCCCTCGTCCTTACTCCACCTCTCCTTCAGCAAAATCATTGAGCTCTGATCTCCGGCCACGTACTCGGGCTTTGCTGGCCCGCAGCTACACCACGGAGGCACCTTTCAGCCCCACGGCTCCACGTAGCCCCCACAAGTCAGCCTACACTCAGGTACGTTTACCGATGTACCCGTTTGTGTTGACATTGTAATTGTGGTGAAAAAGTTACATGGCAGATCTCCAACCAGTGTTTGCTTATTTGTCCTCAGGGATCATCAGTTGGAGCCATGCCTGCCTCTGATGGGATTGTCCTGGGAGAGGAGACCCACTTTGCCTCCTTGGCTTCAGATGGAACAGGAGTTACCACCCCTTCTCTGGACTGCCCTTTCAGCTCCCAGACCCAAGTCAAAGTGCAGGGCAGCCCAGCTCCTTTGCAGCCCAGGGATCTTACTGAATCCATGTCGAGTCACAAGGAACTTCCGTTCTGCCTTGATCCAAAAGTTCCCACTTTCTGTCCTGGTGCTGTTAACCAGGCAGGAGTTGATGCTCTGGAGGACTTGCCCCACCAGAACTACAAGTCCCAGGAAGAGAGCCAGAAGACATCTTGGGAACCAGCTGTGGAGCAAGGCAGTGTCAAGCAGGGGGTCAACAAGTACTTGTTCAGAACTGCGTCATGGTCCGGCTCAGCCAGCCTTCCTCGGGGTTACCGGAGGTCCGAGGGCTCGTCTCGTCTCTCTTCTGCAATCACAGCCAGGCCCTTTGGGACCAAGCAGTCCAGGGTGTCCTCGCTGCCGAGACTGTGCAACGTGAGTTCATTGGTTATCAAAGCTATAGCACTGTTTTCTTCGAATATATTGGAGATTAACCAAATGGTCTCCAAACAGTAAGGGGAAAAAATTGAAAAATGCCTTTTTTTTTTTTTTTTTTTTTAAACCTTGTTTCCTGTCATGGTATTGGCTTAATTGATTTAATGGTTGTCTTTTAATAAAAACAGGTCACAAAGACATCATTTTTTCATAAATGCTAAATAATATCCTAGAACAGCTGGGCACTGTAGTTTCTTAGCAAACCTTAATGATCCGCGGTAATGCCACTCTGCGCTGGCTGGAACATTGTTTTCCTAGGTGGAGTGCTACCCGTTGCGTTGCTTACTTTTGACTACCATCCTCCCCCTCTATCACCCTTGAATAAACCTGGAACACTCGGGTTTTAATAGATTTTAAGACTTTTAGATCTTACAAACAATGTCACCTTTCAACAGTCCATCCCCACAATTCATTCAGGCTTTACATCCTGAAATGTGTCTAATTTTGAAATCAAGGCGCTCTCAAAATGCAGGTGATTAGAATGATGCATATAGTGGTGGGATGGAGATAAACAGCAGGTCTGTGTCTCTCTGTGAAAATTCCAATTAGTGTCGGAGCTTTTAAAGTTGCAGGGCCTGCCACCTGCTGATCTTATTTTGCAGTCTGGATGGTTAGAATTAGTCTAATCTTAGTGGAAGGTTAGTGCTTAGATGGGTGCATAGGGACCACCACAATAAACATGTTTTTATGTGATAGAGCTTGTTACCTTTTTTTTCTTTTTTTTTGGATTACTCATCAATAATAAAAACGCTGCTGTACCATTGTGAGCAGTGTCGACTCAATACTAGATTTGTCTGTTGGTTATAGACATTCAGCACAATCCTACATCAATGCTGCAGAGTAAATGCTGCAATGAAATGTATCTGTACTGTCCTGGTTAATCTGTACGGTCCTTTTTGATGACGTCTTGTTTTTGTTAACCTTCAGCTTGACAACCAGGGTCTGTTGAAAAGTGAGCAAGAGGAATCTCTTTCTCCAACTACCAAATCTTCTCTCAAAAGACCAACTGTGACTGCCCATCTGAAGGGTCAGCAGAAAAAAGCTAACCAGGCGAAACGGACTGGTACAGAACAGGGGGAGAAGGTGCAAGGTGCCACCGTCTCTGGGCCGACCTCCTTCCAGACCGATGGCTACCACCATCAGCCCTACACCCAAACCCAGCTACTACCGCAGCCATATTCAAACCTGCAGACCCACCACAACAAAAGCTTGACTCTCTCATCTGATGCAAGCATTGACCTCCCAAAGGTATGTTGGATTATTTTTCAGCACACAGTATTTGTACTATGTGTATATTGATGCAACTTGGTGAAACTTGTAATGTTTGAATTTAGGATATAATTACGTTTAATCAAATTGTACTCTTTTTATAATCGGGGATTATCAAATCAATTTCATTTATCAGTCCGTGACGGTGCCCATCGATCAATAGATAAACTTAAAAATTGGATTAGAGGAACACGGGCAAATGGAAGGAAAAATAATCACTTTTCCAAGTATTTTAAGCGCTTTTTACTTGGAGAAGTGATCAGGCATTAATATCTGCGGATATATTTTGTGACTTAATAAATTACCAGTGGTAAAGAAGTTTAGGCAAATAAATGAACATGACTCATGGTTTTCACTGCCTGAGCGGTCATGAACGGAGAGGCATTCAGAGGAGAAACGATATCTGGAATTTACATGTTGTAATGGTTTGCTCTTATTGAAATGGCTTACTAATTATGATATAAGTAGCACAGACGGAAATGGTAATATTTTGAAATGGCAAGTCAAACTTAAGATAATGTGGTGAATAAGACTAAAGTTAACACACCTAGTCTTCACCCACACAGGTGAATCAGCCTCTAATCAACAGTAAGTGAAAACACCTGTGTGGGTGTGCGGGCCGTTGAACAGTACTAGCCCTAAAATATACTGCATCACTGTGGTGACTGAGAGTGCATATACTTTCCACCACCAGCTTATCTTTTTGAAGCTAATGATCTTCACTTTTTGACACTATGTATTATGTGTCTTTAATATTCTGCTCTACGTATTTGAGTATGTGAGGGTTGAAGAAACTCCTTAGCTGAACCACCATTAGCTAAGGACGCAAACATTTATGTAGCATTGAATCTGCATCTCGGACAACAAAACAAAATCAGTCTGTGTTGGTGAAGTTAGGCTTGGGAGTGTCGTGTGGATGGGTGAATGTAGTTTTTGTATTTTCTAGGGGTGTGCTCGATTGAAGAAATTCTTAGTCGACTAACACTCATTCAATTGTATTGATTAGTTGATTTAATCGACAGATCTGTAATCTGAGTTTCTCCGCAAAGAGTCATGCAAAAGCACCACTTTCATTTTTGTGTTTACCAGAGATGTGCTCGTACGTTTCTTGAAAATGAGTCATTTAGCATGAAAAAAGCATAAAACATGACCAATCGACTAAAGAAATCTAAGTTGACTAAGACCAAAACGACCGATTAGTCGACTAAGAGGGAGCAGCCCTAGTATTTTCTGTATAATTGTCTTGGAGAATGACTCGAAAATGAGATGATTCATCTCAAGGGGTTATCCTTTGAATAGTCTCCCAATGCCAGATCTTCCTCCACAGTGCAGCGGAGGGGGGTCTGGCTAGTCCACACAACATTGCGTGCTCTGGTTTATTGGCATTTTCTTTAAACCGACCACAATCGTCTTGGGAGGTGCTAAGCGCCTCACGGAGCCACGGTGCCGCTGCAACAGCCTCAGGAAGGAACTTGTTTTGGTGGAACGTGTGTACGTTCAAAAGTTGTTTTAGTCGTGCAACAGAAAACTCAGATTGGACAGGTAGTCTAGCTAGCTGTCTGGATTTACCCTGCAGAGATCTGAGGAGCAGTTAACCATTAGTCCTCATAAATCGACCAGAGTTTAGAATTACGACACAAAGAAAGCGGAAGGTAATGGACCTCCGGCCAAAAAGAGTTGACATCCGGCGCAATTTCCGGCGACACCGGCGCAATGGGAGGAGTGGAACATTGTGGCTAGACTATCCTTCTAATAACATTACAGACTTCACAAAGATGGCAATTGTTGCAGGGCTGCCGTGATGATTGCAGATTGTGTACATAATAAACTGGTCCCTTGGCAGGCCCGTGCACACACAGACCTCAAAAGGGGCTTGAGCACCTGCCCTTTTTCTTCGAGAAAAGTGCCCTTTTTTCTGGATGCATGTTCTTCTGTCTTGCTAACATGCATGAGCTACTAGCTTATGTAATAAGTTAGCTAAGGTTTAGCTGAGGCATCATGGCCCTACAGGCTACTGTACTGTACCTAACTGAGACACTCCAGGTGAACAGCTACAGTAAAGTCTGTCAAATAACGTCATTAAAATCGCCACATTGATATGCAAATTAGGCGTTAACTAATTCAAATGCACTAATTTGCATACATTTGACAAGGCACTGCAGGTGAACAAGATATACAAAATAACTAAAACATATCGGCACAGAACTTCCCCAGTTAATGAGTTACGAGTCTTTTCCCCCTTAAATGTTAGGTTTAAATTTAGAAGAAATCTACAGATGCCTGTAGATTACGGAGCCTAAAACAAATACCATCTAAATGTGTATTTTGTACGTTTTATTTCCATAAGAGTAAAAGACATGGAAGCAAAATAGACCAAAATCTCTAAATTGACCACAACATGAAAGGGTGTCCTGCATTAAACAGTAACTTCATCATTTGAATCGTAGGTTCTTCATCTACTAACTGTTTTTTCATTATTGGTGCAGTGTCGCCCAAAATGTCTGTGCATGTGGTCCGTGTACTTTTTCGTTCATTCGATTTTCATTTCATAAACAGACTTAAAAAACAAAAAACGAATGGTTATTTGATTTTCGTTTTAAAATACAATTGAAATACAAGGCATTTTTTTCCTTTTCATGGTCAAAAGGGGATGGGAGAAATTAAAAATATGCTGTGATTTTCATTTTCTATTTCATATAACAAAAATAAAATCACTCGGAAATAGAAATGAAAAAAGTTTTGATTTTTTCATATTCAGAGACCGGATGTTGTCATTTCCAAGGCAACAGCGCCAGCATAGTCTACCAGTGTTGCTTTCAGCCCAGGCTAAAATTACTTTGGAAACCTGTGCTCTTGATAATGCTTGGGGGGGAATTTTATTTCATAATGTCACATGTATTTATTCCCCTCTCTCCCTGCCTCCCTCTGACTCTCTGTCTCTACCTGCCGCAGACAACTTCGCCCCAATCGAACCAGCTGAGGAAACAGACTTTCGGTTCACGGCTGTAACGTTACCGTTACGCCACCGTTAACAATCCCAGCAAACTTTCTGTTGCTGATCTGGCAGAGTCACCGGCGGTTCGGGATCAGATCATGGGGATCTGACCTCCGGTGCTGGGTCTATTATAATATTAGCTGCTGTTGCAGCTAGCTAGCAATAGCCACCAGCCCTGTGACCTCGGTCCCCACGGTTCGCTCCCGGTGTTGACTGACTCTGGTCCGTCTGCAGAGCTGGCGTTACCCGCTCTAGCTGAGCTGGGAATCTGCCGCGCTCGTGATTTATTCATATTTTATTTTATTTGCAGATAGTGATATGCTATGATGCACTGATGTCAGGCAGGCTTGCTGCTGCTTTTAGTCTGAGTCTGTGAGATAACCAAACTTCCCTTAAATATAACGTGCATATAAATAGATGGAATAAATAAAAGTCCCTCGAAATACATAGTAAAACATACATGTATTTAGGCTATTGAAGTATTATGACTAAAGCCTGTATTTCATGATCTATTTCATAGCCATATGTATATTTATGTAAAGGGGGGCAAAAAACGGAAGTTATAGGCTACAGATTCCCTCAGCTGCAGCAGGGACATTCTAAAACGCTTAACGTGAAAAAGCTTAACTTTAATGTACCTAAACAATGATCAATCAAATATCAGTCAGTTATCAGTCAGATAACGTCCATAAACTTCGACTTTGTGTTAGATTTTTTGATCACTGTTTATAAACAGTGATCAAAAAATCGCTTAACGTGAAAAAGCTTAATGGTTAACCACGTTAAGCTTTCTCCTTACAATTTCCCTTAATGAAGCAGAAACCCTTAATGTCAGCTAACTTCCATAATAATTGTACTTTGGGTTAGATTTTTTAGTTTTTCAGTGGTTATGAGGAGCAATATGAGAGAGAAATTTGGTAATCCTTGATCATTGCTCATTGATCATAGAGCAGGTAACGCCAGCTCTGCAGAGTCAGTCCCGGGGAGCGAACCGCGGGGACCGAGGTCACAGGGCTGGTAGCTATCTGCTAGCTAGCTGCAGCAGCAGCTAATATTAGAATATTAGACCCAGCACTGGAGGT
The DNA here is from genome assembly GCF_010015445.1 of Perca fluviatilis. Lineage (NCBI taxonomy): Eukaryota > Metazoa > Chordata > Actinopteri > Perciformes > Percidae > Perca > Perca fluviatilis. Next base: position 22,217,662 of record NC_053114.1, read on the forward strand.
CTGATCCCTAGGATCTGATCCCGAACCCCCGGTGACTCTCTGCCAGATCAGCAAGCTTAACGGCAGCAACAGAACGTTTGCTGGGATTGTTAACGGTGGCGTAACGGTAACGTTACAGCCGTGAACCGAAACCGTCTATTTGCTCCGCTGGTTCGACTCTCGTCGGGCGAAGTTGTCTGCGGTGGGTAGAGACAGGGAGGCAGGGAGAGAGGGTAATAAATACATGTGACATTATGAAATAAAATTCCCCCCAAGGATTATCAAGAGTATAGCTAGCTAGGTTTCCAAAGTAATTTTGGCCTGGGCTGAACACTGGTAGGCTAGGCTGGCGCTGTTGCCTTGGAAATGACAACATCCGGTCTCTGAATATAAAAAAACAAGCCTTTTTTCGTTTCTGTTTTCGAGTGATTTTATTTTTGTTATATAAAATAGAAAATGAAAATCACAGCATATTTTAAATTTCTCCCATCCCATTTCGACAATGAAAAAGAAAAAACGCATTGTATTTCAATTTCAAATGTCATGTTTTAAAACGAAAATCAAATAACCATTCGTTTTTTGTTTTTTAATACCGGTTTATGAAATGAAAATCGAATGAACGAAAAAGTACACGGACCGCATGTCCGTCCCTCGGTGTGTATCCCTTACTATATTTGTGTAGCAGACCCAGGAAGCATCTAGTTTCCACCAGGAAGCACAGGACATTGGATCAGTGTGTGTGTGTGTGTGTGTGTGTGTGTGTGTTCTTCAGGTGGCTCACAGCGACATGAGAGTGAGCCTTGCTGTTAAACCCAACAGTAGAACAGACTTTGGTTTCCAGACTCATTGGGACTCCACAGTGGTGAGAGTCAAATTCATTCAACCTGGTAAGACTTTTGCAATATTTTTCACTGAATTGCTGAAATGTTTGGTTACATTCATGGTTAGTCTGCCATTCATGGTTAGTCTGACATTCATGGTTAGTCTGACATTCATGGTTAGTCTGACATAGTGTTGAGTCTTTGCTTTGAACATTGTATTGTGGAAGGACATTTTTAGTGACAGGCATGGCAATGCTACATTGTGCTCCCAATCAATGTTTTTTGCTTCTCCAAGAGGGAATTTGTTCCGACACCCTGCTCTTACAAAAAGAGCAGTAATTCAAGACACTGACAAGTATTTGCGCAGACAGTGTATAGACAAATTGTCACTATCGAATGCAAAAATGATGTTCCTGAGGCAATTTGTTGGCAGCTAAGACAAAGCAGTTTCTCATGTGGCTGAAAAGGAGCAAAAAAAGCTACAAAAGAGAAATAGATTTTGACTCCCCAAACAGATTAGAATAACATACATGAACAGTGAAACTGGATGTTATGTTATTTTGTGTGCATTTATTTTACATGCATAAAACTACAAAACCACCAACAACATGTAACCATTGATTTAAAACTCCATGAATATTTAATTAGAAGTGAGCGAGGAGGTGTCTCTTACTCGCTGTAGTTGTGGCTTACTGGCCTACTTTTCAACTTGGAAAAGCAACCTTGTCCTCAATACTACAGCTCAGTTTGTGCTATACAAATCATTTCTGAAGCTGGTACCTTTTTTTTTTTTTTTTTTTTATTAATGTTTTGCTGTCCTCATCTTTCTTCATTTCCCTGACGTCTGCCCCTCCCTCCTCAGGCAGTCCAGCGGAGCTTTGCCAGCTGTGTGTGAACGATGAGATTGTGACTGTTAACGGAGTTGCTGTGGCACACATGAACTACAACCAGTGGAAGGATAAAATGATGTCTTCCCTTCAAACCGGCAGTCTAACAATGGACATTCGGCGCTATGGGAACAAGGGTAGATAATGAGCCAAAAAAAAGACTTGTCTTGTATTTCACCACCTTAATTATTTGTGATAATTCGACCTCTTAACTTCTAACCATTGGTCACAAACACAGTGTGGCCTTACAGTAGTTTTGATGGCTGGTTATTTTAATTAGATTGGAGCACCAGTGAGGGGAGTCATCCTAACCAGTCAGGCCAGAACAGGGTGACCCTCAATCTGACTGCCGCAGCGCCTGGCCTGATAGGTTGCCCTGATCACCATGCCAACAGTGGTGCCTCTACAGAAACCGCAGTCAGGAACCTCAATGGGCAGACAGACAATGTGAGCAGTGTTTTTAGTCAGTTAGCAGTTCAAATCTAAAATGATGCACAAAGCTTCTGATAGTGTGGCTTAATACATGGTGCTCATCAGGTGTTCTTTCCCAGGTTTTACAAGGTAAAGTCATGCATGGAGAGCTTTCTGACAACCACAGGACAGCCAGAAATAAAGGTAATAACAATAATAAGTCTGTTATGGCCAAAATGCATGACAAACATCTCCTTTTTTCTTTTTTTTTTCTTTTTTTTTTTTAAGAATAAATCCTCAGATACAGTATGTACTTTTGTAATTTTTCACCTTAACCGTCCTTCCTCTTTGTGTAGATCATAGTAATATTAGTATGAAAAATCAGAAAAGGAGGGCAGAATTTTTCAAACAGACAGGTAAAATTCCAGTTTGACTCATTGCATAGCAGCTTTGGTGGCTGGTGCTTGGCTTGGTTAATTGTTGGGTATACATTAAAAGGGATTTTAAGGTTTTCAAAAGAAGGGAGCTGCTAATTAAAAAAATAAATAAATGGAATCCGAAAATACAGTGATTTATATAAGAACTTTTACTTTAGTACCACCGTAATAACTTCAGACTGTTGTACTTTAACATTATTTTAATCAAAGCAGCTTGACTACAAACTATTATGTAGTATTTCTGTAAATTAATGTTCTGTATAGGTCTACAGTATTAATGTTTTTTGCAAACTGGGGCAAAAAAAAACCAATGCTTGTCTTGGCGTAACTTTACCTAGCAACCACAGAGCTGACAGCACTGATCATGTCGACAATATACCATATGTGCTGTGCAGCGGATGTTTTTACTGAGGTTCTTTGTGTTAATGGTTTTGCACCATGACTGATTTGTAATGCGGTCCTTTGTGGTTGTTAATGAATCTGATGTGTGTCCCACTACAATGGCTTCTCTCATCAGGCTCTGCAGGATTCAGCTCCTGGGTTTACTTGTGTGGTAAATGTTTGCACTGTGTGGCGTTTTTCTTAACCGTGCACTGAGCAACATGCTAGTGGTTGTGTGGAGCATAATCAACAAGTGAACAAAGCAGATTTGTGCTGTCTTGCAGCGTGTGAATACCCTTGTTTAATTTGCTATGGCATGCTTAACTCTTCGCTCAACTGTTTATCTTTCTCATTATGTGTCTGCAGTATCTTTAGGCTGGGGATACACTAGCACATTAGTGCACTGATTTACATATAGACTTGCTGATCCTTGGTCAGGTCTAGTCTGTGGGTAGTTGAGATCTGTAGACCTCTTAAGCCACGCGTGAACCATGTGACGTTTGATAGTTATGACCAAATATTTGAGCCAGTCCTGCAGGTAAAGCTCAACAAAGAGCAAAGTAACAGTTGCTTTTATTTTCTCCAACTCGTTTGTATATTGCATTCACAACATTCTTCTTTTTTTTTATTTTAATTTTTTTTATAGCCATTGTTTGACGTTTTGGAAAATAAGTCTTTGTAACATATAGTGTGGTCTAGACCTACAGTATTTCTGTAACTTATGACTCGATACTATAAATTGAATTATACTTAAAGTGGCCCGCTAACCTCCAGCTCTGGAGGCAATGAAACTGTACAGTTCATGTTGATACCGTTTGTGGATACAGCAAGTTTTAGTACTACAAGGCAAGATGCTGCAAAACATTTGTTAGGGGTCAGCAGGATTAAAAAAAGTAAAGTGTGTAGTCTGTAAATTATCTAGTGTGAAATCAGGCGATGGATGGATGGATACCATTGTGTGATCCAGTGCATTTCAAAAGTCTTCTAATGTGTCCCCAGCCTTTGTATTGTGTATGTGTGACCTATGACTTTAGAACACAATTTGATTATCTTTAGGACTACTGTATTGGGTTCTCTCTGCTGACCGGTTATTTTCTCACACAGGAGGTTCAGAATCTGCAATATCTGACGTAAGTTACCACCCTGCTTGATCAAAGGATGTTTGTATGCATGTTCAAACTTAAGTTATGCGTGTGTGTGTGTGTGTCTTGAAAGAGTTTGTGTGCTGCACTGTGATCATGTTTGAGCCCACAGTCTGTCTGTGCATCACCAGCTCCAGGTGCCATCCCTCAGCCCCTCCTCATCCAGCTGGTCGTGGGACCGTGAGGAGGATCGAAGGCGTCAGGAGAAGTGGCAGGAAGAGCAGGAGCGCCTCCTACAGGTGAACTGTTTTTTTTTTTTTTTTTTGTTCCTTAACACTACGCAGCACACTTCTTGTTAATCTCATTAATCTTTTATCTAAATTGTGAAGCAACATTAAAATGTTCAAATGCTTGTTTTGTTTTCAGAAGCAATACCAGCGGGATCAGGAGAGGCTTGAATCAGAGTGGCAGAGAGCACAACAAGATGCAAAGGGGGAGTTATGCAGGAAGCCAGGGGCAAAAGTAATGAGACATCAGTTAAATTAACAATAATTCACCAGAGTGTAAAAAAACAAATAAATCACATACATCACTGCAGCCAAAATTGAGATCATTTAGTTCACTTGCCTGTGGCTTTAAAATCATTTGGCTTCATTTTAGTTATCTTTACTGCTAATTAGATGCATGTTTTCTGGCTTCTGCTTTCCTTTTTGATAGTTTTAGGATTCAGGTGGGTCCCTGGCTCACATTACATTTCAGTGCTACACATTGTTTCTATATAATGTTATCTCTTTTCCTGTATCTTTTTTTTCATGCATTTAAAGCAGAACAGATTCGAGATGACCAATGGTGTCGAGAGCCCTGCCAGCACCCTGCTCCATGTGAATGGACTGAAAAACAAAAACAGAGAAGAGCAGAGCCCCGACCGAGTTAAGCTGAAAGTAGCAGGTTCAAACCCTCAAAGTAATGCATCAGGAGAGCAGCATGACAAGATTTCGGGACATGTCTGGTAAATGAACTTTGAACTTTGAAATGAACCCCCCCCCTCCCTTGTTTCAATGTCACCAACAATGTCCGCTCTTTTCCATCCTTGCGGAGTGTAACAGTGTTGTGTGAGCAATCACTGTGCTTACTATTGAATGGAAGGTTTAAGACATTTTATTTAGCTTTTTTTCTTTTTCCTGATTTGTCCTTTTTTTTTTTTTTTTTTTTCAATGCTGAATTTGCTCTGCCTCCTTCTGCTTTCGCTGGGCCTTAATGCTTTTCATGCTGTACCTCAGGGCTGAGGACTCCTGTGGCTTTGCTGAGCTGTCTCCTGCACACAGGTCAGAACAAGATTAGCTCAGTATGACTTGGGAGTATATAGTATTTAGCTTGATGCGTAAATGTCCTAGTGTAGTATGTCTGCAAACACAGCACAGTATTGTTTTGTTCTAAAATAATTGACGCAAGATGATTGGGTATTATTACAACTACCTTTTACCTCTTGTGGTAATAATGGACTGTATATACTGTAATTTTTTTTGTTGTTTTCCTTCCACAGGGCAAAGTCCTTGTCTACCCCAGCATTAGATGGCCCCTACAAACAGACAAGAGGTTAGTCTACCTTCTCTGGCATAATATTCCCCTCTGTTCTGCTGATGTACTGCTAGCCCTCCTAACACTGGGAACACACCGCAGGCACTGCAGTGTTATCCAATCTGTCTGGCCACACCGGGCGCGTAGCGTCCACGTATGCCCGTGCGCTGCAGCAATAGTTTTGGCGTTTTTTACACAGTACACAAGCGTATGTGTCAAGCCAGGCAGGTAATCGCATACAGGAAGACCACACTGCAGCTGGGAATTTTACCAAAATAAACACATTTCAAAATAAAACAGCCAGGTGATTACAGTGATTTTTGGCTGTCTTGACTTCTCACAGCGAAACACGTAATCAGGCACATGGAGAGAGAGACCGGTGGACTGACAGAGTGTACACCATGTAGCAGAACAAGCATGATGAATAGTGGTATTGCAATGCAGCGTGCACAAACATGCCGTTCAACACTTAACTTTCTTTAACGCGCGCGCACGCACACACACACACACACCCCCACATAGCCACATATAGGCTACAATTACCACAGTCATCCTGTCTCTTTCTGATGGAGAGAGAGAGGAGGAGAGAGAGAGGGATCACTTTGTGACCGGCGTGTAGAAATACGCGTCCAGTGTGAAAGGCCGGGCACGTGATCAGTTACGCGACACTTAACGCGGACAGTGTGTTCCTATTGTAACTTTGCAACAGTAGCTCAGTCCGTGGGGACTTGGCGTGGGAACCGGAGGGCCAGTTGAAGTCCCCGAATGGCAGAGTATGGACTGTGTGTGCTTTCTGAGGATGATGCTTCTGAACTGCCAATTAAATGTACAGTACATTGTGGATTGACAAATAGGCCTAATAAACAAAGTAATTTACAAAAATGGTAAAAGTAATTTGATTTGTCCAGGTGATGAGAGAAAAGGACAAGGACAGTCTGTGTGCAAGGCTGAGAAAGACAGGCAGCAGATTTTGGAGGAGATGAAGAAAAGGACTCAGCTTCTGACTGACAACAGCTGGATACGTCAGCGCAGCAGCAGCTTTTACAAGGAGCCAATCTATGTTGGGGTACCTATGAAGAGGTGGGTGTATTTGAACTGAGCGGGACTCCACTGCACCTTTTTTAGGCAGTTTGTTTCACATCCTTTGGTTTTGACATTTCCTACGTGACTTTTACCTTACTACGGTTTTCTGAACTGCGACGTCTGCTCTACAGGTTTGACTCTCTGGACGACCTGGATACTTTGCGTCAGACCCCACTCTCAACCACTACATTCAGTTACCCTCGCCCACACTCAGCTGCTGCAGGTTACAGTACTCCAAGTAGGAACTCCTCATCCCGCTACAGCACTGGATCGTTGTTATCCCAGAGACATGCATTGGTCAATTCTTCTCATCATGGCAGGTAAGCAACTCATTTGAATATAGAGGCTGTCTCTCTTGTGCATGTTGTAGTGTATTATTTTCTGTATTTTTCTTTTTATTCCTTTTGGCCTCACACTGTTAACATGTGCGGTCCCAGGATGGTCTGTGGCAGGAGGACTTGCTGTGTGTGTGAGCGTGTCCTGGGTAGTGGGGCAGCCATGGTCATAGAGGCCCTTGGTCTCTGCTTTCACCTCGCCTGTTTCCAGGTGAGAGGTCCTGACCGGGTCAAGGTGCGGTCACAGTAGTTCCAATCCCTGCACAATACACAACATTCCAATGCCAGACTAAAAGCCACAGCATCTCCTTCCACCTGTGTTTATGCACATTTTCGCTAACCTGAGTGGAAATGCCAGAAACACAAAATGTAGGAGGAAAGTTTTTACACTTGGCTGAGGTGGAAAAGTTAGTGTATCGATAAAACCAAAATGGGAACACAATAGCAATGGCAAATAAATCATGGCATACAAGGAGCATGGGAATTGTCGCTCAAGCTTCCTCTCAACTGAAGAGATGAAAAATGGCAGCAGATGAAGAAAACACATCGTGAACATGAAACAAATGGTCAAGTCAGTCAAATGTATTGATAGAGCACATTAAAACATGACAGGTGTAGCCCAAAGTCCCAACCTCAACCATCTACGCACATACGTAGAACAAATCTGGTTTTGGGTACGGATTGGGCTGCCACAGGCTAATATTCACATAAAGGTAGTAAATGGAAATGCCCATTAATTCACCCTTTTTGATTTTGCTGATTGTTTTTATTCTTTTATTTGCACTACAGTTGAATAGAAACTTGACTACAGACGGTTTACACCCATGAGCATTCTGCCCAATATATATTGCCTGCGTCAGACAGGTGACATGACAACCTGTTTTGGTGCTTATTGTAGGAAAATGTAATTAGACTGAACTAATGTGACCGCACTTTTAGATAGATCAGCAGGAGTATCTCATATCTAGTTACAATCACATCAGCTTTGTAGGCAACTTCTGGCAGGAGCAATTATGACACCTCTTTATGCTTCCATCTTTCCTAACACGCCTGTTTTCTAGTCTGTGTGAAGACATCTGATCTGATGGTCATGCGTGGTGTTGTAGTCCTGTGTCCCCATTTCTCTATCAGTCTCTAGTGTTCTTCATGTGTTTGGTTAAGTAGAAGAAGCCAGCCCGCTTTTAGATGCTTATTGTGAAAATCTCACCCCCAGATTTAGTCGACCTATGTTCATTAGCATGTAGATGTAAAAGTCGATGCACTTGTACAACTCTCTGCTCAATATAAGTTACAGATGCACATAGCATTCATAGAATGTATCTATGCTATGTCGTTGTATGCAGAAACAAAGCTTAGTTGTTCTATGCTTGGCTGGCAGACAACCTGGTGAAATTAACACAAATGTTAAACTTTCCAGATCAGCTGGATTTCTCTTAAACACCTTTTTTTTTTTTTTATTGTTTTCTCACCTCTCCCTTCTCCTCTCAGTGTGTGGGCTGCCACCGACATCTTGAAGGAACTGAGACTGGAGTCCAGGTTCGAATCCGAAACAGGAAGCCCTACTGTGAGCCGTGCTATTTCCAACTCAAGTGTGAGTATTGGTCTTTGTGAGATAATGACTTTGATTCTCTCAGAAACCTCACACCTCAATTTCTGTAGCTAATGTCACTAGCCTTCCCACATTGTTTTCTTGGGAATCCATACAATTGTTCTTTTATGGCTAATTTCCTTGCTATGAAAAACGGGAATGAATCCTAATCATAAAACCATAAAACCCAATCACTTAAAATCAAATGTACTTGGACTATAGGCTTAATCACTATCCAAGAAACTTGCATTTAATTTACTTGCCAAGTGGACATCCAACTGTATTATTATTATTATTATTATTATTTATTATTATTATTAATAATGATTATTAATATTTTGGCAGCGGGTGCCCCATCCATGTGACCCAACATGCCGTACTTGAGATCACAGAGCAAGCAGACGAATCACTGGGAACTCGTGTTGGATAAATCTGCGAGAACCCAGTGGAAACATTGTCCACACAGCCAAGCCACGACTTTTGTCTCCAAACAGTAATTGCAGATTAAAACTCTGATATAAAATCTGTGGATCCACACGCAAAGCAGACTCTTAATGGCTGTTTTTTTTTTGTTTTTTTATCAAATATAGTTGACAGTTTGTCCGTTTTTCTGATTTGTTTCCAAGAAAATGTAGATTTAATATATGAAATAAAGTAATTATGGGAATTATATGAAATAAAGTAATTATGGAAATTGTTTGATTAATGCTTTTATTTTAATGTTAGTGTTGCTATTTGTCATATCCTTGTTATATTTGATATTTGTTCAATAGTGCATTAAAGATATCAGATCTTTCTTGTTAATGTAGCCTATTTAAAGTGATGGTTCGGAGTAATTTCACCCTAGGGTCCTTTGCACCATGACCTCGAGCCAAACTCGGCGTTTTCACCTGGATCGATCATTGGGAGTTAGCGTAGAGTAGCGTTATCAGCGCAGGGGCTAATGGATCCAGTGATGTATTTCGTAAATGACCCCACTAATAATACCCGAAATGATACCGAACTTCTACACTAGTACAAATAGGTTATGTACTCATAAAACGATGGGTTGTAAAGTTTGTAAGTACACCAGAAGTGTATGTAAATAACACTCGCCTGCTGGCTTCTCGTCTCAGCTGCTGCTAGAGTGCTTAGGGCAGTCTACAAATTACAACACCGAAAAGAGATGCAACACAAATATTTATTAATTTAATGATTAAATAAGGTAATGTCTCCAAACTTACCTCAATTATTACTGGTCTACTGCTAGTTATACTACAGCACTTACTCTTTTCGGTGTTGTAATTTGTAGACGGCCCTAAGCACTCGTCTAACTGCTGGCAGCAGCAACAACAGCAGAGAGCAGAAGCCAGCAGGCAAGTGTTATTTACGTAAACTTCTGGTGTACTTACAAACTTTCCAATCCATCGTTTTATGAGTAAATAAACTATTTGTACTAGTGTAGAAGTTTGGTATCATTTCGGGCATTATTAGTGGGGTCATTTACGAGATGAATCACTGGATCCATTAGCCCCTGCGCTAAGCTATTCAGCTGATAACGCTACTCTACGCTAACTCTCCCAATGTTCGACCCAGGTGAAAAAAGCTTCTGGGGGGACGTTTGGCTCGAGGTCATGGTGCAAAGGACCCTAGGGTGAAATTACTCCGAACCATCACTTTAAGGGGAGACACTTAACTTTTACTGATGCACTTTCTGTTCTATTGTAATCTCACCAAGTGCACTTTGGGATAAAGTAGTGGTTTTGTAAAAATGAGAATCACAGCTGAAATGTCTTTGTAAATAAAGTGCACTGAACATAATCTATAAGGGTTTTTATTTGGTATCCCTTTGTGTACCACATGGTGGCAACATTGGTCTCATAGTAAAACCTAAAATTTGAGTGTAATACTGTGGGTAGAAATGTCCTTTTGAATATGCCCAAATAGTCTGCCCTAAGGTTTTTAGTGTACAATATAACTTCTATTTTGATATATTATGATCGTTACATATGACACTGAAACTACAGTAGCTACAGGTACTTGCCAGCGTGTACTAATAATTTAGCTGACAACAATGGCATCTAGTAATAGGGATCCGAGAATTAACAGCAGCTACAAAAATGCAGCACATTTTAAATGAGGTGTTTTATGCAGTCAAAAGAAACTGGACAAAGGTTATTGATATGTCAACAAATCTTGTGCCTACCCTGATTTTGTGAAAGTATAACCTTTTAGTTAATCTTCCAATCTTTTGTGTAATGTATCAACATTCCTTAGAAATAAAACTGGACTATATTCTGTGCTTGTTTGCATTTATGCAGTAAGGTATATGGGTGAGGAACTGCAAGTTAACCTGTAAAACTAATCAGTTTCTCGTGTTTATCTGTTTTATTCTGTTTTCTGTGCCACCAAACCACAGCACCAATAAAAGGCTTGGTTCAAATACTTCCTTTCTTGAGCGGACTCTCTTTGAGTGATGTGGTGTTTGGTTAAACATCGAGAAGAGCATAGACTGTCTTGTATGTTATTTCTTGTTGAGACAGTCCAGATCAAACTGAAGTCCATGTTTGGCAACAATTACTAAAAGGTATGAAGGAACTCTTTCTGCTTTTCAAACATGTTTTATCTATATAAAACATTAATTGGCACCACAGAGTATTATAATTCTCTCTCTCTCTCTCTCTCATATATATATATATATATATATATATATATATATATATATATATATATATATAATTTCTTTTTTTATACCAATTCCCCTTAAAAGATTGTGAACAGGAGATTGTTTTCTGTTGGGAAAACAAATCCAAGTAAGAAAATGTTTTGGGTGAACTAACATTTTACAGGAAATGGCTGAAGCAAGTTTAAAGCGACAGAAGGGAAGAGAAACATTATTCATCCTCTGGCCTTTTTAAATGAGGAAGTTTCACAACCGAAAATAGTAGATTGAGGTTCTGACATGCTAAATTAAAGAAGACTGTGTGGTTGCGTGCCCACCATTGTTTGTACCACGAGGAAGATTACACAGCAGTAATATAGCCTGTGTGTAAATAAACTGTACAGAAGCAGCACAAAGCAGTATTTTATCCATAGGAGGAAGTTGTGTAGCAATGCAAATCATACATTGGCCACAGCTCACATAAAAACCTCACTGGCACTCTTCCATCTGACGTGTTTGTCTTTATGCCTCCTCTCAGCTCGGATAAATGAGTAACATCTGAGCTGGAAAAAAAGAAGCTGCAACAATATTTTCACGAAGATTTCATCTAGGTTACTGTGACAGTGACCCCATGGTGGTTTTTCACCTCGGGAGAAATCATTGTATTGGTTCTTGGAAAGCTAAGTTCTCTTAGGACCAGAGACTGTAAAACTGAGATGTTACACATCGATCGTCCAGCGCTCTTGGTCTTGATAAATGGAAATGTTTTTACAGTTTACTGTGAACTGGTCTTTTGGAAGAGAGAGTTCATTTCCCCAAAGGCACAAGAAGAGACATTTTTCAGTTTCTGACATGCTCCATCTGTTTAGGATGACTCTTGTGACTCCAGCCTGACCCATTTAAATACCACAAGTACAGTTAGCCGGAAACAGCAGAGGGTCAAACAGAACTGGCAGGCTACACATGTAGAGACATTTAGCTTGAGTTATAAGATTAACCAGATTGATGTAATGTTTTTCGCTAAATGCTAACTTTTCCCATCAAATCCAGGAAGTTTAAATGTCTAACCAACAAGTGTAAATAGGAATAAGTAACCATGAGACATAATGAGAGAGATCTGTTTTGAACATTACTGGGCCATTTTTAAAAAGCTACTGTTGCTGTTTTACTGCTTCATGATTGCAGAGCAGCCAAGTGGAGAATCATGACCTTCGTCTTTGTTAAAGAATCTCAAGAACCTTTAAGGCTCCCATTGCTGCCTTATTATTTCATGGAAGAAATTCATGGTTGCCCTAAAGCTGTTATTAATGGTACTATTTTTTTCAGTTGGCCACATTTAAACATTAATACAGTTCCCTAACTACTGGCTTTGTCTTGGTCCATCTTCTGTTAAATACATCTACTTTACAACTTGTTCATTTTTGCAAATGTATGCCTTTTTCTTAACTTTTATCCAAGGTTTTAGAAAGAGTAACTTTTTAGTGGTTTGCTCAAATGAATTAGTATCTTTGAGAAACTGTACTGTTAAAACATTTTAACTGTACTTTGTGTGTGTGTGTGTGGGGGGGGGCTGTGTGCCCACAGAAAAGCCACATACAGTAGGGGCAAAGCTGCCATACAAGCTAACCCTTCATATGCCAGGGATAAATGTGAGTTTGCTCCTGCCCACACTGCCCACTGTAAACCCAATCCCCACAATGAGCTGTCAGGGCCACCTAAAACTGCTCTTTAATAGATTTAATAACTGTTTCGTATTGAAATACATTTTCCTAACAATACAGCAAACAGTTGGATAGTCTGTAAGACAGCTTGACATTAAAACACTGACACAGGAAGCAGCAACGAGGAAGTGGGCCTGTCTGTCTACAGATAGCTGGTGAGTTACCTCTCTGCAACATCACTGCGGTAACATTGTCCAGAGCCCTAACAGACAGAGAGGCAGGATGACCAGGAATCTGTTTTTGTTTTTACAATCCTCACTTAAACTATTATGATGACTAAATATGATGTTTTGGGCCATAATTCATGTACAAAGGTCAACACTTAAGAGGACGAATTTTTAACTTTTCCTAAAAGTCAGTTAATCACACTTACAAACACTGCCCCATTAAATACCATCCAATAGTTGAGATATTTCTTTCAAAAACTACAAATGTCAACTTGCTGGTGGGACTACAGGAAAGGTCAATAGGATTCATCCTCTGGGGACCACAAATGTCTGCACAAAACTTCATATTTCAGTCTGGACCAAAGTTATGGACCAACCGACAGACAGACAGACATTATCATACTCCGTAAAAAAGTTTTTTCAATGGCCAATTTCTTTGGCTCCAAATTGCAGGTGCTTCAATGCTTTTGTGAATTACGTTAAAGCGTAACTCTCGCCAAAATGCAACATAGGGTCTTTTTGTGAATGTACCCGAGTCAAACTTTCGTTTAAAAGCATATTTAGGACGGAAGCGCCACTTTTAAGATTTACCGTATTCTCGTTTTTTGGTCAAATGGCCTTTTGAATGGGAGTGCTAGGGGCACTTTTATGTTAGCCTCAAAATCACTATTTTTAAAACACTAAGAAGGCTCAACACAACATGAAACTTTGCTCAAAGTATCACCAGGTGCTCTACACCTTAACGAAAGCGTTGAGAACATTGTTTGTGTACCCAGAGTTTACTAAAAAGAAAGGTTTTGAACAACTCACGTAGCTCTTGTTTCCGGCAGTCAAAACGAGTTGATATGAAAACAAGTAGCCACAGATTTAGTATCCCTTGTGGATCGGTGTAGTTAAGGTGTAGAGCCCCTGGTGATACTTTGAGCAAAGTTTCATGTTGTGTCGAGCCTTCTTAGTGTTTTAAATATAGCTATTTTGAGGCTAACATAAAAGTGCCCCTACCACTCCAATTCAAAAGGCCATTTGACCAAAAAACGAGACTACGGTAAATCTTAAAAGTGCCGCTTCCATCCTAAATATGCTTTTAAATGAAAGTTTGACTCGGGTACATTCACAAAAAGACCCTAGGTTGCATTTTGGCGAGAGTTACGCTTTAAAAGAAAGTCTTGAAAACCATGACTAGCTGCAAAGGCAAAGAAAGGTGGGAATTTATAAGCTAAAGGTTATACTTTCTTCAGTATCAGCTGCTGACAGGAAACACTGTTTTGTTGAACCACTGCACAAAGGACACAAATAATGCGCTATCTTACAATCCATGAAATGGTCAAATTAAAATGCCTCAGTAACAGTCTCTCAGACACACTTTTCCCACATCTTGCCCTTTCAGACAGCCCTGAGAGGGAGGGAGGGAGGGGGTTGCACTTCTTGTGAAAGGAAGCCACAGCGGGGGAGGAGGATGCTCCCTCTCTTCCTCTCCGTTCCCTGCAGCTGATTGATGCTGGCAGCCTTTTACCTTTTAGTTTACCGGCACAGTGCAAGGCTCAGCTTTGTCACTGGGAGATGCACCAATCTCCGGTGTGCTGCTGGGTGCTGAGAACAGCTCAGCGGAGACTGGCGACATTTACACCCTCCCTCTACCCAACAAAACTACACAGAGCAGACGGGGAGACAGAGCTTTATGGTTGAATCCTTGAAAGAGACAGATAAAATGTCCACTGGGGGATCACAGATTTTAATCTCAGTCTGTCTGCAGCTACACCTGGGTTTTATCCCCCCCCCCCCAACATCAAAGTGTTGCAAAAGAAAGAAAGCATGCAAAAGCCAAAACAATTAAGAACATTGTTTCTCCAAAACCTACTGTAGTGTTCACTGTAATTTCATGCATTCCTATTTGTCAATTGAGTCCACTTTATTAAGTATTAAAGAAGAAAAGCCTCACTTGTTTTCTTGACTGCAGGGCAAGAAACAGATTTGAGAAATCCAATAAAAAATGTAACCCAAAGACAACACTGTACTTCCAGTGTTTCGTTCATTTTGCTCTAAATATACTAAGACAAGTTCAACGTAAATTACGTTTTCGTTTTTAATTGTTATGTTTTTAGTTGTGTTTACGGCCTTTACTTGATAAAAGTAATTCGCATTTTCAAAAGATCAGGGCCGTACAGCTTAAATCCTCCACGAACTTTCATTGTGCCAGTGTGATTTGAAAATGTATCCCCATATTCACCATTATCCAAGCAACAAAACTAGGCTGTACTGTATGAATTGTGAAATGCTGTCATGATTTAAAAACAGATCTGTGGTTTTTATTATTTTTCATTTTGTGTTGCATTTCTGTGCTATCAGCTACAAAAAAACAGCAGAAAGAGAACAAAGGTTTGTTGTGTGCAGATGTGTAGGTCTTGTATTATTGCTGGGATTTCACTTTAAGATAAAACAGGGTTATGTCAGACTTAAAGGAGTCTTGCAGGGGGACCAAAGTCCTTACTAGAGTTTTATTATTGCTTTCATTTCCTGCATCGAACCTTTTCTCCAGTGCAGAGGTCGACTTCATGCTGTACTCAAACATAGACCTGCACACATAAAATAAAGAGGAAATGAGTTAATATAAAGCTGCAATCCCTTATGACGATAACAAACCTGTCAGACCTGACTGTCAGCATCACATTGCTATGGATTAGAGTCACAATTCAAGAGCATAGCTGGGCTTTCAAATGATGGATTGTGGCTTTAAACAGTGTTTTAGCAGCTTTGCCAGACTTCTGTTCTGGCGAAGGATTAGTGAAAGGAGATGTTTGTTTTCTTGTGAAAGTCACTGATCCATCACATTCACTATGATGAGTCACAAATGCACAAACTGCTTTTTTTTTTTAGTTGAACACAATTCTGAGAACTGTTAATGATTGAAGGAATGTATGAACCCTTAATGGTTCCACTGCTTGGTAACACAAACACCTAATTGGGCTAAGTGTGTGTTCAGGTGGCTAGCAAACACTAACTGTTTGAGTCTGCAGTGATAAAAGCCTGCAATGTTAAAATATGTGTACTTTACATTAGCAGTCAATGGCTGCATATCTTCTGCAGGTTTATTCAAACAGTGAAGTGTTTGCTCTAATAACTCAAGAGATTAAAGAGCTGTGAAAGAGCTCCAGAACAAGTGTTAAGCGAGTAAGTGGACCTTGAGTTGAGATTGTTCTGTCAGCGAAGGTCAACAATGAAATGTCAAGCTTTACTAAACAGCTCTGCTTTATTCTGTTAGTGCTTGTCATTAGAAATGTTGCAGTGATTAAAAGGGACATTTGAGGTTTATAAAAATGATGATTTTGAGTAATACAGTAAATATCAATCTGTTATTTTTTTTTATTGCATTTGGATCACTAATTGTGGCTTTTATGTCACTCTTCCGTTAGTTTAAGAGGTGCTGGTACGGTAGGTGAATTTTGTTACCTTCAGACAGAGACAGCACATTTTTCTAAAGGGTAAGGCTATTTGCACCCCTGGTACGATTAGCACTGTATGCTATTTGTAAATGTCTAACTATTCCTTTTAAGGATACTTTTCATTTTTTCAAGTAATAGATTCATTTGTCACCCATACAGTTTTACTACGCTGACAAACATGAATACAATATTTCCACTCTGCAAATGAAGACGGCTTTGGATAGTTTCATGTCGAGTGAAATCCTGGTTTAAATGATAAAGACGTATTGCTGTTTTAAGTAGATTTAAGGTGACTTAAGGATTTTGAAATGTTTGGCAGTTGGTGATTCTCTGTTAAGCCGCCTACACATGCACAACCGCTTTGCCCTAGCCGTTCCATTGATTTTCTATGGGGAGGGAGGGCGGTGGCGCCCAACTAGTCGCTGTGCTACCCCTGGCGTCGCGCACCGCTTGGATTTGCCGCTTTGTGCTGCGCTCAAAGTTCAAATTATTTCAACTTTGACCTAGTTGCCACCATAGACAGTATATAATGGACCAATTTTCCATTGAAATGGAAAATGTAAATTCTCACATTTTTCCGTTGCTTTTGCACAAAGTTGCTTTTGTAATGTTGAATATTTCGTTTCTGGACGGAGACCAGTGAAGGCATAGACAGTATATAATGGACCAATAGACTTCGTTACTTTGAGAGAGACCAGTATAAAGAAACTGGTATCTGAAAGTTGTAAGTCTTCTGGTAGTGTGCCAAGAGAAATCTCAATCATTCCCAATCTTACAGAGACAGAGAGCGTAGGTATATGTAAGGAGATAACATGGGCACAGGCTAATTATTGCTAACTAAAATGCTAGTTAACATCAGTAATTAAACCTAAACAGCTAATGTAAGTCCAAACTGCCTGCGAGCTTCTCCTGTACTATACGGTAATTCCTCTACTATGTGACACAATCGTTAGCCTATTTTTACAAAAAACGTCTGCTATGGAGCCATAACGTGAGGTACAAGGTAATGGAGCCTTTTATACATTGTCGTGTTTCTTAAGAAATTAACAATGGACAAATAGAGTCTTTAAACGCTTCAGATGTAAAGTTATTCGCTGTCAAAGTGACGTCAAAATGAATGGCAGTCAATGGAATGCTAACGGCGGGTGATCACTTGTTAGCATCAAAATGGCGCCATAGGAGCTACGCATTCCAGACGCTCGCTTACCCCCTTGGTTGCCACTGACCTTTCGAAAGCGCAACCAATGACATAGCAGAATGTTGTTACCTAGCAACGGGAAATAGCTTCCTTGCCACCCTTAATGACGAATACCTGCGCTGCGCTGCTCTCTGCGACCTAGCGGTGTGCAGAAAGCAAATCGCGTATCATAGGCGGCTTTACAGGATTAGCTTCACTTATGGTGCTAATTTTTGTAAGATGATTATCAGAGAGCCAAGCCAAACAGTTTCACCCTTCTGAAAACATAATTGGGAAAAACCATATGCTTTCTTTCTATGACTTTTGTGAGGCTTTCGGCTTTCTCAAAAGGGGAAATACACACTCCAAAGTCTGCAAGGTTCCCTCATTTTCATGCTCATGCTTCACAACTAAGCCCAAGTACTTGCGAAATCCTGTAGTACACAGTATTGATAAATGCAAATGTAACCGCCACTACTGTAAATGGGACATTTCAGATAAAATGGAAATGAAGGGAGAATGTTGTTGCGTTTATCTGAATGCCATCAGATTTTATTTTCTGCTCTCACACCTAAACAAAGAGAAACACATCATATTAATTCATTATTCATGTGTTGTTCTGTCTGTGAACAGTGTGATGTGTCTATATCAGTAGAGATGAACAAGGATTAAAAAATAAATTAAACAATATTAAAGACATGCAGGTCGCAGTGAGTTGGAGGCAGACACTTGTCAGAGCAAGTGTGAAGGATTCAGCACGTAGAGGGTGATATGAAAAAAGCTGTTATCTCCAACTCTGCAAATAGTCTAATTTGGCTCTCTTTATCGCTCTCCCTCCTGCGCTCTGTGTTCATTTATATATGTATGTGTGTGTGTGTGTGTGCAGATTTTCAGCATTTGGGGAACAGAGTGTTCTTACAGAAAGAAATAGCATGAATTGTGTGAAATGTGTTTGGGGTTTTTTTAAATCACACACACCAATGTCTGTATTAAAAATAGCTGCTTGGCAGAGGCATTCATCCTCATCTCAGAGGAACCATAAAAATGAACATTTTAATTTAAGTGTTTAATGCGTCTTTTGATAATTTCATATGGTCTCAATCTAATGCAGAACATGTAAGGTACGGTGAGGACATGTGTGTGATTTTGCTGAGCCCCTGTTGCTGTGTTTTTGCCGAGGACAGCGGAGCACCACGTCCTGTTGCTGGAGATCGCATTAGAGGAAGAGTTGTGGTCGATCCTTCCTTTTTCCTGTCCAGATGGCAGCATCAGCTGACAGCAGATATGAAGTATTTTGTGTAGGCAATGGCAAGTCTATCTTTGCAGCTCTTACAAAGCTTAATGGTGGCAGAAGTGTGTGTGGGAGGTTGGTTTGTTGGAGGGTGTGTGTGTTTGTGCATCTTTATATGTTTTTGTTTGCATATAGAGAGTTAAGGAACAAATCAATCCTAATGTGTTTTACAGTTAACAGCTTCAGTGCTCCCGGACATCTGAGAAAAATGATTTTGTTTGCTTTTTACACATTCAAATTCAGGTACACTCTTAACACAGCCCACACCGACCCCTTTTCTAGATTAGACTTGATCCTGGGATAGTTTGGAGGATCCCCCAAGGGAACAGACATTTGATTACTGTACTTGTCAGCCAAAGAGAAATACTCCTCCTCCTTCCCATCCTGCCCAGGGGAGATAACAGAGCTTTTCTGTGTTGCAAAGAAGAACACTGCTATGCTCTGACAGATCAGCTACCAAGTTATTCTGTTGGCTACAATTTGTTGGCATTCAACTTAGCTTTAGCTTGAACTGGACATAAATATATCCTCCTATAGTAAAAGAAGAGGCAATTTAGTTGAAAGGGACGGTAACATGTGTAAGATCCAGAGTAATTTACATAATGTACATGGATAAACCTCTATGAGGAGAACTGGCAATGCAAATTTACTTTTCCTAAATTTGGTTTCAATTTTTTAATGTGTAGAAATCAGCAAATTTGCAATGTTTTAGTACCATGACATTAGGAAACCCGTGACTTGGCAGCAAATTGTCTGATAAGATGTAGCTGTTGTGCAGTTAAGTTCATGCTGCACTTCTACTGTAACAAAGTTATTTATACCATCATCGCTCCCTTCTTGATTCAGTGACCATTGAGTTCATGATGTGATAAATGTCAAATTTAATGTTAGAAGCAATACAAGGTAACTTAATTCAGGTCAAATTCTCATCAAACCCTTTTTAGTGACATTATAGTCTACTGAGGTTATCTCTTATTCAGTAGGGGGTTGGATTTGATCTCTAATAAGTCCATCGATATATCAATGAAAATGTCTCAATTTCATTTTATGCAAGAGCCCAGATAAGATAGTTGTGTAAACTTCTAAAATACCTTAACAGAGAATTCCCCAAGAACACTGATGATGTATATGTTTTTGTACACTTGAATGAAAAGAAGCATCAATGTATGAAGACATAAATCTGAAATACGTTTTCACAGTGAACTCAAGGGGACGACGGTGGAAGATAGTGTTACAATGTTACACTTTATTTGCGGTTATATCTAAAGAGAAAACAATGACAACAGCTCATAGATGGCACATAATGTATTGTGAAGAAGTACCCATGTGTAATTCTTGAAAGCAGTTATATAGTAGCCTATGTGTTGTTTATATAATCGAAACAACAAAGATTTAAAACAAAGTATCATATGAAAGATGCAACTTACTGCCTTATATTCAACAACCCCCCCCCAAAAAACAAAAAACAAAAAAAACAAAATATATATATATAAACAGTAAGCTATTTACTAAATAAGCCAGCTTCTAACATTTCTGCCAACCTGAGGTACCGTTTATGCAATTTACTTAAGAACAGTCTGTTAAAACCATGAAGGTTATGAGGCCAACTAACGTTAGGCCACACAACAACAACAAAAAAACACATAGGAGTGACATTTATCTTTACTCGTCACAAACCAATGAGATGTAGCCTATGTTTGAGTTTGGAGTCCTCCTCTTTCAGAAAATGGCAGAAAAGTTAAACTCTGGCTGATCCCACTGCACAGAGCAGAGAGGGACAAAAACACAAGAAACTGAAACTAGACACGGCTGAAACTGTCTGGGAAAGTTAATTAATTAAAGTAATATTGTAACTGACGATTGCTCCAAATGTTAACGTTGTTAAAATAAGTCGTGAGCATGAATGCGCGCCTGCACCCACTATAGCAGTTTTCAGTTCGTTCATCGGGAGAAAACATACTCTGTGTAACTGGTCCACAGTTTGTCCTCCCCCGGGTCGTTACTGGCGTACGAGCAGGTCCCGGTGGAGTTGCATGCCACCATGCTGAAACCAGCCTCGGCCAGCCGGTCAAACGCCTGCTCCAGGAAGTTATACTTGAGGTAATATCTGGCGGTGTATTTGTCAGGCGGGCGGTCCGGGTCGCGGCTCTCATTCAGGGTTTCTCCAAAAACCTCTTTAGCCAGGGAGATCTTGCTGCAGACGGTTATTCTGGCGACCCTGCGGAATTTAGCGTCCGCCTGGATGTCCCTCCCGATAGTGTAGCTGCCCCTGTACCCGATGGTGATGTAGCCGGCTTTGGCCCCAGGAGAGCGGCTCCTGTCCGAGGAGGAGGTGACCGGGCTGCTGACCTCAGCCTCCTCCGGGTCCCCGCTCTCCTCCGTGTACGAGCTCTGTTTGCTGACCGCGGCCAGGCGCCTCGACAGCTCCGGCAGCTGGAAGAAGTCCGATTCTTTCTGCAGCCTCCTCCGCTCTTTGAAAAACTCGGGCAGGAAGAGCTCAGAGTCCCGCAGGTAATCCAAAATATAGCGGAAGAGAAAGCCGTCGCGGTCGAAGAAGAAGCGGCCCTTGCCGTCTTTTGGCAGGTCGCCCGGGGAGCTCTGGGTGAACTTGGTCCACAGGAGAGAGTTGGGCACCGCCGTGAGAGTTTCAAGTCGGGTCACATACACCTGCCCACCCACGTTTAGCTCCACTATCTCTGGGAAAGTTAAACTTTGGCTGTCGGTTTGTGCCATCTCTCTCTCTCTATCTCTCTCTCTTTTGTTTTATCCCGGTAGTGTCCCTGTAGGTGCCCTAGATAGGACGGGTAGTTTGAGAGTCTCCTCACTGTACAGAAATGTTTGTATTGGTTTGGCTGTGTGGGAGGAGAAGGAAAGGACAGCCAACAGAGACATTAACTGTTCACTGGAAAGCTCTGTGAAAACATAATGATGCCTTCAAGGTCCCCATGTAAGCCTCAACCTCCTACTTGTGAACATCTTGACATCATGCATGCATGAAAGTGACAAGTAGGCCTATTTAATGCATGCATTTACTCAAGTATATAGGCTTCTGCAGTGATTCCCAACCAGGGAGGTACTTCTGCGGTTGCCAGATGGTAGACCTATGTGGAAAGATTAGCTCAACTAATTAAAAATAAATAAATAAATAAAATAATATATATCTATGATTTGATTAAAAGAATATACCCACATATTAACAGGGTTAACACTTACACCTGAACACTATCTTGCAGTTATAGACAGTAAGAGTGTGTGAAAACTAAATGATTGAAACATTCAGCCTCGCCCATTGTAGCAATAGCTAGGCTAGTGGTAGGATTGCTGACCAAACCAACCTAAATATTGACAGTTCAATTTTATGAGAAAAAATGTATTGCACGATGTGGTACGTGAGTTCATCCGACAGGGCTGTGGGGGTACCTCAGACCAAAAAGGTTGGGAACCACTGGGCTACTGTACTTGCCAAGAGTTGGATAAGAAAATTCATACCACTCACACAAGACTGAAGACAGAGGGGGGCAAGCCTGGCTCTGTCCAAAGGTAAAACCTGCCTATTCGCACCTCTAAAATCACAACTTGTCATTTTATAGCCTACTTTGTTGTTGTACAGATTAAACATACAAGATTAAGTGGGTAGGTAGCCTACTTGTGCTTTACCTGAGTACTTTTTCCGCAACTTTATAGGCTACTTTATTGCAGTGGCAAATATTGTGCTTTTTACTTAATACATTTCTTAACAGCTATAGTTACCACATATTAAGATTTTACATATAAAACATATGCACAGCTTATACAATTGGATGCACTGGTCAAGTAACCCAATACAGTTGCTTACTTTACTAATTTTTCATGAAAAGTGGTAAAGATTTGGGAACATTGTGGAGCTTTTTGTAACCATAATCAATGGTAAATGTTTTTTATTGCCTGCAGTAATGCCTTTATGACAGGTCAAGTAAGGATGTGTTCATATTGGTAACAAGATGTCTGTCTTTCTGCAGCACGGTATGTAACAGTTAAAAGGTCAAAATATAACACACATACACATTATATATATATATATATATATATATATATATATATATATATATACACACACACACACACACACACACACACACACACACACACACACACACACACACACACACACATATACATACATATATATACATATATATACACACATACATATACTGTATATACAAACATATATATATACACACATATATACATATATATACATACAGTATATATACGTACATATATACACACACACACATATATATATATAAAAATGAAAATTTTGAAAACTTATCAAACTCTTCTGCAATCTGCATGAAGACTGTGATCAAAAGCTCCTGTGCAGCTATTAAATGGACCCTAATGTGAGATTGTTTTGTCAACATATTTAATGTCCTCTGGCTGTTATTATCAAGGGGGTAAGCTTCGCTTCAGAACTCGAACCTCCTATGGCGCCATTTTGTTGCTACCTGGCCATCACCTCCCGTTAGCATTCCACTGACTAGCATTCATTTTGGCGCCACTTGACAGCGAATAACTTTACATCTGAAGCGTTTAAAGACTCTATTTGTCCATTGTTTAGTTCTAAAGAAACACGACAATGTATAAAAGGCTCCATTACCTTGTACCTCACGTTATGGCTCCATAGCAGACGTTTTTGTAAAAAATAGGCTAACGATTGTGTCACATAGTAGAGGAATTACCGTATAGTACAGGATAAGTTTGCAGGCAGTTTCGACTTACATGAGCTGTTTAGGATTAATTACTGATGTTAACTAGCATTTTAGTTAGCAATAATTAGCCTGTGCCCATGTTATCTCCTTACATATACCTACACTCTCCTTCTCTGTAAGATTGGGAATGATTGAGATTTCTCTTGGCACAGCTACCAGAACACTTACAACTTTCAGACACGTTGCTCACGTCACATTTACGCTGTCTCTCTCAGTTGGAGGCTGTGAACTGAAGCTAGCGATCACCGGAAAAGTGCTTCTAATAGCCTTCACTGGTCTCCGTCCAGAGCAACGTCGGTTGCTGTTGGTCCATTATATACTGTCTATGATTATTATTCAGTATGTCTTTGTAATGCATTATAAAAGCTTGATGTAACTTGTTGTGATTCATTGATTTGATGCATTATGGGCTTCAAAGCGTTGCTAACATGTGAGGTGGTGTTGGTTTTATTTGAAGAATCAAGCAGTTGAGCTGAATGCCAAAATCCAGGGAGGCAGGGGAGCATTTTTTTCTTCTAGGCCCCCCAGGAATAAAACTCATCCTCAGGCCTCCCACGTTTTAGCTGAGAATTTGAACACTGCATTAGAGACCTGTGTTTGACAGGAACGCTCAAGTTTTCATATAATGGAGGTTGATTACATCACCTTGGCTCAGAGTCAGTCCTTTGTATCCAAGATGAAATACAAGAACCCAACGTTCCTGTACAACTGAGAGGGGAGGTAGTATAAGTGTGTCTGGGGTCTTTGTGTGTAAAACCCCTGCACTGAAAATAGAATAACACAATGAACCAAAAATCTATACTTTAAAAAGGTAAGAAAGTCTGACTGATCTGTGGTCTCGCCACAATCCCTTGAAAAGACTTTTCCTCAAATCCACATGCATCTTAAGATCGATTTTAGCTTAATACCAAAGAGCTCTCTGATCTATTCTTGAAGTGCAGTGTTGGCTGTATTCATATTTCAGTCCACACACCAGTATTTCTGCTGGGGAGGACAGCTGACATTATCACTCATTATCTGAGTAATTGGTCGGTTATCTCCGATGTTTGATTTATTTTTTTTGGCATAAAAAGCACCAGCTCTTTGTAAGAGAAAATGATCAAGATCTGTATAATGGAAAACAACACAGAACCACTTAGAGATACAGCTGCAGGTTGCAGAAATCATATGGTATATAAAAACCAATCACAATGGTGTTGATACAGTTGTACAATGCATATGATTATGGATTGAATCTTGTTGAGATTTAGCCAATCTGATGGGAAAGTAAAGCGACCAGCGTTCAAAATTAGCCCCATCCACCAGCCAAATACTGGTAAAATATGCAAGTGGCTGGTAGATTTGCTTCACTCACCAGCCAAAAAAACTAATTGAGTGGCTGGTAACATTTAAACATTTAAACAACTAGCCATATGGCTGGTGGTCAAAAGTGTTAATTCAAGGATAACACACAAATATGCCACTGTGGAAATGTTGATAAAGATTTTGATTAAGCAAAAATCTTTTTAAACATCTGGATATTCAGTCCAAATCCTGGAATAATGTTTGTTTAAAATAAACTCTGAATACAATACAAGCTTTACAATAAACAGAAAACAAACATTTGAAATAACTATGTAATTACAAATATTGGTATGTTGATGCATTTTGACCTAAATACAATAAAAGAAAAACACTTGTCATGTGTCATGTCTGGATAAATCTAATTAAGTAACTTTGAACATTTTGTCTCTTTCTTCAGCACATCACCACCTCCACCATATTATAGCTAGATCATTTGATATATATTATATTGTTATTGGTGGTTACAACTTTTGCAGCTGAAAGCGCAAAAACTTGTTGCTTTTCTGACACTTGAAGCTCTTGTTTTAAAGCATGAACATGAATGTATCACCCAGCCTTTCCTAGTTGAGACATTTCTACCTTTGGATTAGAGCGACATCTAGTGGACAATAAATAAAGAAGCAGGTTGTTCTTGAACGTACAAGAGTAACGTACTTATAGGCCACATTGTATCCAACTTTTTCTTTTTTAATGATTCGCCTGCAAGATAAGCGGCTACCATTTGCAATTTATTAAAGAAATTGCTAAAGGAATTATTCATAAATGTCCCACCACAAACTTAAAACACCAATAGAAAAGCAACAGAACAAAAATTTATTGTGACAGTTTTTCTGCCCACTGTATAAAGCAACTGATACTGAAAAAGAGGTGTACCACAAACACTTTGCTATAATGATATTATTAAGTCTCTCTCTCTCTCTCTCTCTCTCTCTCTCTCTCTCTCTCTCTCTGCACACCACATACACCTAATAGTCGTCCTCTGTCCAGTTTGGACCTCGTGTCTGTTATTGCCGTTAAAGGTTACCATTTTCCTCACAGTCTGGCAGAAGATAATTGGATCAAGGAAGTTGTAAATTTAAGCTTTCCATCTATTTCCAAGAGAATATGAAGGTTAAGAGATATGGCTGCTTGTGAGTTCATTATATGGGTTCCCCTTCAGGTATCTATCTGTAGCGTTTTGGTTTATATGTCTAGCTACCCATACATCATGTTGGGCTGAGGGTTGCTTACCCTGACAGAAGACATCATAGGCTTTATGTTGATGTGACACATGTGGGGGTTAGACTTCATGTTTTTTTAGATGGAAAAGTTTGGTGTGTGCAGTCAGTTTGGGTAGCTATATTTGCCCAATTTCACAGTGTTGTCCTGCTGCTTTCATATTTGGTAGGCCTAATCCTCTCAGGGAAGATTGAGACCCTGACAGCTGTTGTTAACCAGGTAGCACTGGAACACAGGGAGCCAAAAGTTGTCTTCTCTGATAAACTAGCAAAGCAATGTTAACGTTAGCCATTTTGTTTCTGGAGAAATACTCCAGTTAAATCCATGCAGTCTATGGTTAAATCAGATTCATTTTACCACAGATTTGGTTTATAACAACACCCTGCGGCTAAGTGGGCACCAAGTATTAGTTTTCTATCTAGGTTCACAGCCTACTAACAAATACCAAAGCTCCTTTATAGGTTACTAAACGGTCTCTGGAAACACTAACGTTTGCCAACTACAGCAAATGACGACACTAGGAAAACAAGCAATCAGCCCCACCTTTTGTACTAAATTTGTACCATCCGCATTAATTCATCCGCTTTGCGCATGCATATTGTTGTTTCTTCACGCTCAGGCACATGAGCGTGGGCTTGCCACAACAAGACTATCATCACATAGCCCCATCGCTTCTGGAGCACATTTAAAACACCATTTAAAAGTATTCTATCCAGCCACTGACCATACATTGTAGAATAATAATAAATAACAGCAGCAACATATGATTTTCTTATGCCATGCATTAATCCACAATTACATTAGTTACTCTAAGTTACTCTTAGGCTACCACTGAAACCACACTTTTTGTGGGGGCTTTTTGTTGTTGTTTAAAGTGCTGTTTAATACTGATGACGAAGTAGCTTGGCAAGTTTTTTGGAGAAGTGAAATCATTTTGTTCACCTAAAAACATATTTGTGTCCTCTGCAGTGGTGGAATAGGCTATCTGTAGCAATGAAATAAAACCAAAATACTGTAGACTACAGGTAGTTTAGTCCAGTGGATCCTAATTTAGAAGTCAGGTCCCTCCAAAGGGTCACAAGATAATTCTAAGTGGTCATGAGATGATAAATGGGAAATATTTATCATGATAGTGAAATACTGAATAGCGTTAGCTCTTTGGGCATCAAACAGTTAATTAAATGAAATCATCTGAAGAGCCTGGAGGGGACATATCTCTTTTCTTAATGGCAATAGGTGGAGTTGCAATTTTCTGTTTAGAAGTTACTTTTTTGCATAAAAACTAAAATACAAATGTGCAACCCCATATTCTTTTGGCTTTACCTGGTGGTCAGAAGTGAGATGGAAGATACTTATTTTCATCTTACAGTATATTCACTGAAAAACAAAGGAGGCAGGATATTACACAGCATCCCATATTTACATTCTATGTTTGTAATACTGAGACTGTTGATGGATTGGAAAACATATCAATTTGTATGTTTAAATACAATTCAACCCCTGTGCAATATTCTTTCTGTGTACAACAAGCACTAAATAGGACTTGAATCATGTATATATTTTTTATTGCATCTTACATTTTGTTATTATATTTTATTCTATTATAATTTATGTGTTTTTATATTTACTGTTTTTCTTTCACTGCCTCTTAGATTTGTTACTTTATTTTATTATAATTTAATATGCCACTTGCATAGTCCACTAATTGTTATTCTTCAATGGAGCCTCCCATGCATAAGCTTTTAACACGTTTGTACTTGTATAGCTGTTGTGAGAATAAACATCTTGAATCGTTTTATGCCAAGGCCAGAGGAGCTTTAAACGTGTCTAAACTGAGCAGTGCTCCAAATACAAGTCAAGGATGGTGCAACTGCTGTTGCATTGTTTTTCCCCCCAGTACTTGTCTCCACTCCATGTGTATCTGTACATGTTGTTATGGATGTGTGTGTGTGTGTGTGTGTGTGTGTGTGTGTGTGTGTGTGTTTGTGTGTGTGTGTGTGTGGACAGTGCTGTATTAAGACCTCCTGCTTGTGACCTGAGCAGCTCCTGATGCGACACCCAGCCAGACACTGTCACTCTGCGGCGTGCTGGAGTGTGACCTCCTCAAAACTGTCTCTGTGCTCTCTACGGCAACCGTCCCTCATCCATGTGCCTCCCCTCTCTGGCTCTCACTCAGCTCCTCTCCAGTGATCCTCTCCCTGCTCCTGTCTAACACAACGACACAGACGAGAGGCAGAAATCCTCTCTATTTCTCTGTCAACAGGGAAACACTCGTCCTTACTCTCTTTCTCCAAAACACACATTGACTTCTTCTTGACCCCACAATTGGATGTCACCATATCTCATAAACGTCTAGTCTGACTTTTCTTACTGTATTCTACTAGCTTCCCTTCTTGGGTCCTTGTAGTCTGCATGCTGCAACTGTGACACTGTCATTGCTAAAAAAAAAAAAAAAAAAAAAAAAAAAAAAAAAATTATCCTGACCATGATAATTCAAAATCTCTGCTGTGAAAAAGAGTGTGTGTGGGTGGGGTCATGACTGTGTGTGTCTTTGTGCATGTTTAAATGCGTTGACATGGTGGATCTACTTTGTGGGCATCTCTGTGCTCATGTGTGTGTCTTTTATATGGCTGTGACATACAGTAGCTGCTTGTAGCCCTAGTCATGCTTTGTGTGACTAGCCTGGACTGGTGTGTGTGTTTGTGGGTGTGTGTGCGCACGTGTGTGTGTGTGCGCGCATGCGAGTGCGTGGGCGTGTGCGTGTGTGTGTGTGCGTTCTCGTCACCTTCTCTCAGGGTTATGTCTGCACCCTTGTGCTCCTCAATCAGCTCTAATGGATCCTCTGGCTCAGATTCAACCAGGGCACTGGTTGTGATACTAAAGACACTCAAACACACACACACACACACACACACACACACACACACACACACACACACACACACACACAGGACAGGGTGGGGCTGGAGGCTGGATGTGCGTCGTGATGAGCTAAGAGATACGACGACCCTCCTAACATTTTCTTCCTGTCTTTGTCCTTTGTTTCTTCTCTTGTGCTTCACCATTTCTGTCCCTTTATGCTGCACCTCTTGCACTCAAATCAATGTAACGCTGTCAAAAAACAAAATCAAAATCTAGAATTTAATAAGGTCAAATTTAACAAAATCTCAAATGTTTTGTGTCCTTAAAAAAATCTTAATTTCTCTCGTCTAAAATCTTAAAGCTATATTAATGAAATTATATGACATACAAACTGCATTTTCACATCTTTCCTTCTGTGTCACCCACCCCCCATCACCACCACCACAAGGGCCCTTGTGCGCACATGTGAATAGTTCACATGGGACCCATCCACCCTCCCTCCCTCTTCATTCGGAGAGTGAACAGGTCCCCTGGGGCTAATGTGTGCTTTTGTATGTATATGTATGTGTATGTGTGTGTGGCTGCTACATTATTCTCCCCACTGATTTTCAATGGGATAAGAAAAATGACCGTCCATGAAACGTGCCCCTTCCTTGCTGTCTTTAGAAAAGAGATGGACCGAGGGGGACATGTTGTACAGCAGGGCAGCCCTCATATGAATAAAGAAACACAAGTCAGAATATAAAGATATAGAGATACTGATGCATTAGTACTTTTTACAGTTGCTGTGGCAAAACGTGCTATACTCCTAAATTTGGCCTTAAAATCTCACATAGCTCACAAAATGAAAACAACTGGAAAAAAATACATTGTATATGTTCATCACTGAATTTTAATCATAAGATGGTCACTATCAAATACATTTTTTTACAGTCACTAATTCACATCAAAACTGAGTTTGCAACAGTCATTTGCAAAATGCAAGCAGTAGTCGGTATGTAAAATTATGCACAGTAGTACTGACTTCCATTTTATTTATTGAATTATGCTGAATTACTGTAAATTATAAATAAATCAATTTAGAGTCTAACTTTACACCACAGTAAATCCTACTTTGATACAGCGAAAGTATGATTTGGACTGCATCAAGTCACCTTCCCTGTTCTGTATCAACCATAAATTTTGTGTTCAAGACATCAAGCATTTACGTTCCAATCACTTCAACAACATGTACAAAACAAACAATAAAACAAGATTCAAGATGTTTTTTGCAATAAAGCACATAACATCTTTTACTCACTACACATTCATAGCAACAGACACTCAAAAACTGCAACATTTTGATAGGGTTTAAAAGGAAATCATTTTAATTTCTTCTTTTTTTTCACTCATATATCAGAAATGTGGTAGAGTCTTTAGCCATTATGTTGCAATGCTCACCAGGGTATTAATAGGGAGAAAATCTTGCAAACTTCAAGGGACGCATTTGGGTTTTTTTTGCACTAAAAAGTTTGCAGATTGAAACTCTTTTTTGAAAACTGAGCCAAATCAATTGGTAAATACTGTAACAGAAACTTTGCATCATCTTTTTTTAATACATTCTACCAAAACACAAATAAAGAAACTCATGACTGTTGCTTTGTACTTGAATTTTACATGCAAGAGGTCTTTTTTGTTGCTCAATCTCTGCCCCACTGACTCTCCATACATTCAGGTCCATTGGACAATTAAAAACAATTAGATTCTTATTGATCCATTGGAGCTGACGGCTCTCCACCACGGAGCTTCGTAAAGGATCTGAGTAACAGTTTGAATCCCAGCTCTAATTCCATATGAGTGAAGCTGATTCATGGTTCTGACTTATTAGGAATTTTCTTGTGCTGAGCGCCAGACGGTTCTACCTGCAGCCGGCCCGAGTGAAACAAAGCCGGTTCTATAATTAGGTTCTCGTGGCTGATTCGATTAGAGCAGCCGCTACATTCATTTTGCTAAAGATGCTCCTCAGCTGCTTGGAAAGACTAATGGAGGAGATGGAGCGATATGTGGGAAACAATTACACATGGCATTATGTTTGTGCATGTGTCTGTACTCATGTATGAAAAAGCTATATGTTTGTGCCATTTAAGTAAAAACTCATTTTTATCAACATTTACGCTGATATACCACACGCATACTTTCTTATATCTCCTTCTTGTACCTACATCACTTCTTTTTATTCTGCACTTCTCCCTCCCCCGTCCTCTTCCAGTGTTTCAATTAGCTGCCTTACAATTAGATTACAGGGGGCATTACTTAAGAGGGACATAAATAGTGGTCCGCCAACATGATGGTGCCTCAACCACAGATGAAATATGAGCTGCCTTGTGTCATGCCATCTGGAGAAGAGACACTCTGATCCAGAAACCATGTCTTCAGCTCTACATCAGGTTCCTTCCTTTACTTTTTCGCTACTTACAACAACAAATATTAAAGCCCCCGTCCACTCGAAAATGTTTTTTGTATATTGTTACTTCACTTGGATGTTTGACCTTCACTGTGCAAAATGAAGGCTGTTTGGATCTGCTGGCCGAGTTTGTCTGTGCCCCTCTTAAATCAGAGTTTGAGACAACATGTACATACGAGCATGATTTAGTTACGTGAAGGCCAACCATGGTCCTGTATGCAAGTGTGATGTGGAAACGTAAAGCCTCATGGACTAGGATGAATGGACAGTGAAGTAGGAGACATCTTGTGTCCAGTAGTTAAAAAATATTATTTAAAGCAGATCATTTTCATATATCTTATAACATGTCTAAAGGGGACCTTTAAGTGTTCTTGGCAAACAATAAGAAATATTAACGCTGCTTTCCACCCATCGTTTCATTGTTTTTAACACTGGAACAGTTCTGACAGGATGGTGTTTGGGTGCAGGGGCTGTTTGGAGCTTCAGTCAGATCAAAGCTCTCTGAGGTTGAAGACAGTACCCCATTCAAGTACAAGTTTTAAGAGCAGGAAAAATCGAAGCGGCAGAGGTTGAGAGATCTATCTTGATTTTTATTTGCTTGTACGAGTCAAAACTTTAAAAGTGGGATCCTAAATTCTCTTAATGCATCTCAATAATCTTTCATTAGACAGTCCCTGGCAGGTAAATGCCCATCTTTCAAACTCCACACCCCCAGGTTATATTGCAGACATACACACAATATACAACTGTCCTTATAAGTTAACCGTTCTTCAAATCTAAAGTTGGTGTAGTGCCCCTTTAAACTGAACATACAACATGAGTTTCCATTTACCTGCTTGCTCTACCATGATATTGTTGAAAATGTGTCTTGTTGTACTGTTTAGTCCTTAATTCAATCTAAATGTTGATGTTTTTTAAGACAGAAATTCTCTGACTTTCTGTTATTGCTTGAAGCGTTGCATTGTGCTGTTGTTGCAGTGGATTTTATTATACTGTACATTTGTTGATGCAGAGTTCAGAGTCCCTAATTTATGTAAGGTGGTAGCCAACAGGGGCGCCGGACTGGGGGGGAAAAGGGGACTGAGTACCCAGGGCCCTCATGTGAGGAGGGCCCAAAAAGATGCTAGAATGAATAGCTGTGGATGCGGGGAGGGGCCCATAGAAAATGCCTTTCTACAGGGCTCAGAATTTCGTGCTACGCCCCTGGTAGCCAATTATGTTAGTTGAAATGAGATATCATTTACCAAACAATATCATAGCTCAGGCTACTCCAAGCTTTTAAAAGTAAAAAAAAAAAACATTCCATATCACAATCGACATTTCCAGCGAGCAGTGTGATCCATGGACTCTGGTCTCTGAAGTTATGCCTGACTCCAGCAATTTAGATGTCTATCTGAATGTACCGTCTGCTCTCTGTAATCTCATCTCCTCGTGTCCACATTGAGGGAAAGTGCTCTAGTGGGACCTTGATTCCCAGAACTCTCTTTTATCTCTAAAGGTTGGTCGGGGAAAATAAGCCAGACAGCTGTAGCAGATAAAATGTAGTGAAGGAAAAATGGTTCAATTAGCCATTTTTAAACATGTCCGTCCATTGGCCATAGGTTAAAGGGTGCTTGTTCTCCTTTTGGGACCTAATAAGACACTTAAAGAATCTTCATCCAGACCAAGAAGGAAGGTAAAAATGCAGCTGTACGAGAGGTTTGGAAGGGAAGTTTCCAGTTTGTGTGACCAGTCGATCTAATCCTCATGGGTTTCTTAATAAATGGAAAAGCAAAACAACGTCATTCGGAGCACTTATGTGTAAACATAAAAGAAGAGAAGAGGATCCTCTATCAAAACAAACGTCTACAAAATGTGTAGAGATTATTACAAATGCACCACTAAAATCTGCACTGGCCAAATATCAATGACTCCTGGAACGGCATCATAGGACGTTCTAAATATGTCCAGTCGTTATGAATGAATGAATCTGTTTTGGTTTACATCCAAATGCTCTCTAGAAGAAAGCAAAAAACCATCCCCCAACATTCTCCTCCTCACCCCCCGAAGCCTTAAATAAATGGATTGACTTTTGGACAAGCGACAGTTTTCCTTCATAATTGTTAATTATCATGAGTGCTCTCTGAGGTACTTTCTATGAATGGAGATGGGACACTCTCTCTCTCTTCCCCCATCCTCGGTTCTTTTTATGGGATTGGTCTTAGTTCTCAAGGACGTCCGAAAGGACGCCAGCGATGGAGGGAGGAGGATGCGGTGGATGGGTGGGGCACTTGCGTCATTCCTGCGCATCAGGGTTGGTGGATTTTATGGCAACGGGTGCCAGTAAGCTACACCCCCTCTAACCCCCACCCAAAGTCCATCTTCCCTGCCTGACCTCCAGCAGCCCCACCCACCCCTGGGTGGCTCCTCCCCGAGTCCCAGACGACAGAGAGTACAGCACTTAAGGTAATGTAAATAACCGGAGAGCCAGAGCTATTTTAAGATGCCGTCTTTCATTGTGGCCGTGGAGGGGGGACAAAGACGCAAGCCAAGCGATTGTAATTTCAGTCACGTTTTCGGACATGTTCTCTTTCTACGTTTACCATCCAGCTAGCTGAAGGGCCTGACAGACAAGAAAGAGCTTGCACAGACTGCAAAGTTAATGTGAGCCTTTTTCTAAAGAAAGAAAATATATTTTACAGTTAACAGACAGCTGAAGGTCTGAAGTCTGAGATACCTCATATTGAGCTTAAACTTACACACAGAAAAGAAAATATTCCTATAAAACAGAAATCCTTCAAATGGGTCCTAAGCAGAAAAAACATATTTCTGCAACACAAAAGGGCCTTTGGTCTTTTTTGTGTGTAAATGACCTCTTCAGGCCTCTAAAGTTATAAACATACAACAAACCGACAGTAAAGAATCACTTTTTGGTTGAACCTAAGAGAATATAGCTTTGTTTTAAGAATTGAAATGCCACAGAATGTCCACGATGCTTTTCATGTTGCAGCATCATGACCAATAAAATAAAAAGACAGCTAAATAAAATGTGCACATATGAAATATTCACAGTGCATTTTTAACAAGAGTCAGTGAAAAGTAAAATACCATTTTATCTTGTTCCAAAAGTAGAATTTATATATTTTCCTGAAATAATTTGTTCTTTTTTTTATTGTTTCATCTTTTATGACATCAAAAATAAATAAACATTTAGACAGCATCCTTTCTATCTTATATGAATAAACAGCATGATTTGTTATCTATGTGGATATTTTTCTCTCCATATCTATACAAACATACACATCACAGAGAAAATAATCTGTACACTGCTGTTTACAACAAATTTGTGAAGCAGGACCTGCCGCCACGCTGTTTTCACCAGTCACTGTTTGACTTTGCAAAATCACAAACAAAAACAGACACAAACCGCAGTAGAAGTACACTATTTGAGATAATTTGATCTTTTTGTAGAGGTTACATTCATATTCAAGTCTTTGTTCGCTGCAGAGCTTCATTAAGGCAGTTGAATACAAGATAATTTTTAAACACTAATGTACACTGATTCTTATGATTAAAACTGTTTCTACACCTGACATTAATTAAGAGAATATTAGCTAATGTTTCAAGTCAACTACCGTCACTACTGCTTGTATATTTTCTACTCAGCATGATACATGGATTGTTTCTCTCTTGATTCACAGTCATGATGTGTTTATCTGTAATCATGAAAAGCCTGACAAAACTGTATCAAACTCAATTAGTTTTGGGCTTTGGTTAATATGTCGGACGTATTTCACTTTTTAACATTACAGTCTATTTAATGTATTAATTCATTCATAAATCAAAACCTAATTATTTCCGTACTACAAATGTTAATTACACATAACATAACTGTATTGGCTTGATATGACATATTAAAGCTATAAAATATCCTGTTTTCCATCATTCCCTTTTGATGATCTAATTTACTTTAACTCTCTCTCTCTCTCTCTCTCTCTCTCTCTCACACACACACACACACACACACAATCAGATTTATAATAGTTGCGGCACAGGTGCTAAACTGTGTGTATGTGTTATTGCTTTTATCCAATTGGTACATACAGTAAACCCTCCTTCCAAAATATGGTTGTGCTGTCAGTCGTTTCTTAGTAAGTACCTGCCATGTGTTTGATTACTTGTCATATTTATGATCAAATATTTCACCACACAGTAGAAACTGTATGCAGCATCTTTTTTTTTTTATCTCCGCTCATTTGCAGTTTGATCAGCTTTTTCATTACGGATCAAAATCAAATTAATCAAATTATCTGAATACACGTTTCTTTACTGTAAGTAGATCTCCAAACCAGTTCAAAAAAAGGATGACTATACATACACCCTTCTATCTACGGCATAAGTACTATATGAGTGAATGTTTGATGTACTTCACAGAAAAAACAACTTCATGTCCGGACAATCAGCAAGCGTCTACGCTATATATCCTGACATGTGGTTGTTATCCAATCACTACATGCTGGATGTGGTACTTTTGTAGTCCCAAAGGGAGGATGTTTGCCTGTTGTCTCTTACTTCTTTTTGGAGAATCTGACATAGTAACCAGTTCTCTGTCAGTTCACTCAATGTGTTCTGTCTATTTTGGTTTTTCTTCATTTTTCATCGTGGTGGGAGGAATCAGGGCTGGAGTCCTCCTCCTCCTCCACTGTTTCCGCCGGCAGTGTGTCCCGGCGCGTGAAGGCGGCCGCCAAGGTCACGCTCAGCCGCGGTTTGACGGGCGCCATCTCCGACAACCCGATGTCGTTGCTGCGAGTCACAAGCGTCGTCTTATCCATAATCTCTCCACTGTCCATGGACACCACTGCATCCAGAAAGTCGTACTTGTGTGAAATCTTGCCGCTCTCAAACAGGTACTTTGCCAGGTAGGAGAAAGCAACGTTACCCAGGAAAGAGGCCAGCATAGAGACGGTCTTGAAGGGGAACTTCTGGATGACGACTTCCTCCATTTCTCCAGTAATGTGGTGTATCCTCTCCTCCGTGGTCCAGCCAGGGTAGTAAATGAAAGGAGGCAGACGCAGGTAGGGTTCACCTCCACCTATACGCAGCACCATGCCGCACAGGTAGGCAGCCACAGAGCCGTACGTGTTGGTGCCTTTGACAAAGAGCACACTGAGCAGCTGGGGGAAGATGATGACGTAAACCAGGTCTGAGCTCAGGTACCAGAGGCCGTAAACTGTCCCGGTCAACAGCGCCATCAATGTGGCAAGGCCGCCGAATACAAAGATAGTAATACGCATCACCCACACAATCTCACGGTCAGATGCCTGAGGAGACAGAAAGGAGTGGAAAAAGGATTGTAACATGCATGTGCAGAACAGCTCAAAACAAGCCAAAAAAATGGATTTTGTATAACATTTTGTCAGATGACTTCAGGGCACACACATCACGTACTCACCGACTGTCTAAAGGCGAGCTGGTAGATGTTCCTCGCAAACATGGAACTCGCTGAAAGGATGGAGGAGTCTGCCGATGACATGACAGCTGCAGACACTGCACCCAGGCCGAAGAAAGAGACAAATGGGGGGCAGAGGTGTTGGAGCACGATGGGTAGAATCATGTCCGCTTGGTCCTTCTCTTTCGGAGGAATGGCACCATAGGTTGTCTGGTTCCAGTCTGAGCAAGGGAAAGATATAAAATG
Source organism: Perca fluviatilis (assembly GCF_010015445.1). Taxonomy (NCBI): domain Eukaryota; kingdom Metazoa; phylum Chordata; class Actinopteri; order Perciformes; family Percidae; genus Perca; species Perca fluviatilis. The sequence goes on from NC_053114.1 coordinate 22,254,976, forward strand.
AAATATGAGAGCAATGCAATATTTCTTTTTTATTTAGTTTTCTTTGTTTTTTTTTACAATTTTAGGGTCATTAAACCCAAATAAACAACATTTTACGGATAATGGGAATAAGCAAGGTTGAACTTGAAGCCTAACGAATATAATATGACTTTATGCAGAGAAAACAATCTCATCATTTTAAGTTTGTAATGATAGCTCATGTTTATCACTTTCATGTTAATACAAGCCCAAAACAAAGTTGTGTATTCAGATGTTCACCGATGAATCTGACGCCTAAAAATCTGGAGATCAAACCTCTAATTTGGTCCCCTGTCTCCCTCTAATGTAATATTTACACAGCCAGCGTGGTTATTAAATGGATTGCTGCTTCATTATGGATGAGGTAAACCAGCTGCTATTTACCAGGCTCTCTCAGATCTAAGGGCAACATGGACCCCCCCGACCCCTCCAAACAAAAATACACTCAGACTGTGCATATGCAAGCTCATGTATTAGCTCTCGAACCTGTGGAGGCCCCGATGGCCCCAATGAGAACGGAGGGCACGGCCATGACGAGGCACCCGAAAGCGGCCAGGAAGGAGAGGACCTGGGCGTAGGTGGCCGAGGAGGCCGACAGGACTCTCTGGAAATACACCTGCCATGGTATTCCTCCAAGCATCTGCAGTAGATTTAGAGACCAGTGAATTACATTCGCAGAACTCAACCCCAACATAGTTATGTCAGTTTTATTAAGACAGCACAAAATCACAAATTTGCCTCAAAGGACTTTACAATCTGTACAGCATTAGACCCTCAGTTTGGATAAGAAAAAACTCCCAAAAAACACAGTTAACATGAGAAAAAAATGTAACACAGTAATGTTAGAGTGCATGAAACTCCTCGCCATGAGGTTCAACTAAATGATTTGATAGCGAGCCGTCGTATTTGCGCTTCATAGATGACACTCACAGAAGAATTTTCTGACAATCAACAAATAGTCTCAGCGTGATGGTATTCGGTTCATTAATACAATCAGTGTTAGAGCTTCAGACCTAGACTAAATTCTGATGAAGTTGAGGGATGAATAACTTGAGGTGGCTGTACCAGGAGGCAGAAGTTGTCGATCCAGACCCAGGCGTCACCCTTCTGGATGCTGCCTCTCCAGGGCGACTGGTACACCTGCTGCACTGCAGTAACGGTAATGTCTGACACCGCAGGGTTGGTCAAAGCAAAAGGGACACTGATCCACTGTAGACGTCCGGAAACAAAAACAGTACAAGAAACACGTATAGGTTTAATGGTTATTAAAACTTTAGCTCTTTATTTACCCCACCTTAGTTATCTTTGCAGCAATCGGCAAACTATTTTTGTGTGTAATGATTTGGCATTTTTAAGTCAAGGTGCGACGAAATTCGGTGGGACAAATACAGTAAATCTACTCAAGGAGGGTATCTAATTACACTAGTTGTAATCATCTTTTAACTTCTGCTCAACATGAACCTACCAGGCCAATAAAGATACAGAAGAGCTGGACAACATCAGTGTAGGCCACAGAGTAAAGTCCTCCAACCAGAGTGTAAAAGATTGCAATGAGTGCTGAGATAACCACGGAGACATTAATGTCCATGTCCACGATCACACTCAGGGTAGCACCTAAGGTCATGAGCAAAAAGATATTACGGCCACTGCAACATCATATAGACAAAAACTCACTTTGATCGTGTTGCCCACAAGAATCTATTATTTTATTGTAGATAGGAACATAAACTTACCAAGTGCTGATAAGATGGCAGCGGACCAGAAGATCTCACCCATGAGTGCAGGTATGAAGAGGAGGCCACCCATGCGTTTCCCATACTTCTGCTGGAATGGGTCCAACATGGTGACGTAACCTCGAGAGCGCATGGGCTTAGCGAAAAAAAGACCACCTGGGAGAAAGAGTGGACACATTACAGGCTGGGAATTGAGGCACCCACCATCCACCATCCACCATCCACCATCTATCCTAAATCTAGACTTAACTTATTTATATATCCTAAAGTGTACATTCATATATATTCATCAAGGGCATCCCTTTGAGTTCAACATTGGGGGGAGACCTCCACTTCTGAGCAAAATTGAAATTTTGAGCATATCAAACACTTCATTGCCTGAATTCTGGTGATTTTTTCTGCAACAATTTGTGCCTTTTATGCCTCAAGTGATGGGGCGAATATCTTTATCTGTGTAAATTTATAATAGTTGTTGTTTTGTTTTGTTTTGGTTTTTTTTTTTTGGGGTGCACTGGTCAGTATTGATTATTAGGGGTTGTTTTAAAGCACTCACCCACAACAAGACTGAGGGCATATCCAAAGGGAGCTTGAGCCCAAGCCAACCCATAATCAGGCAGATACACATACTCAGCTGTGCCATTGATATATCCTCCTCCAACCCAGGTCGCTGAAAATCACACACACACACACACACACACACACACACACACACACACACACACACACACACACACACACACACACACACACACACACACACACACACACACACACACACACACACACACACACAACGTCACCACTAGAGAAACAAAATCACATCTCTTCATCACATCTTTATTTGGCATTTGTGTTAATAGAAAATCTAGAATGTCTTGCAAAATGTTGCCACTTATTTCTAAAAAAAAAAACTATTTTCTTCTCACTTTTACACCTTCCGCTGATTCTTCACACGTTGAAGAATTAATGATTAAACTTGTTAAAACAGACCCAAGTGTTAATTTTGAAGCCTTGTAAAACTGGCAAAGCTACTAATATCCCAGTGTTATTGTGTAATAAATACAAACTTCACCTGTCATGGTAAATCCACCGACAAATAATCCAATGTCTCTCCCTCCGACCATGATGGTTTCGCTGCGGTCGGTGCCCTCCGCCTCCCCGGAGTGTTTGTTCTTCCATGCCGCCCAGATGCCCACGAACAGGATCAGTAGATAGAAGATCACGATAGCCACAAGCCCCTCTACATGGAAGGTCATAGTCGCACCGGTCTCCCGCTAGGAACGGGAGGGCATGGAGACCTGCTTGGCGCACGGAGAGAAGAGGATCAGATATTAAGGGAAATACAGTATTAATTAATGAACTATGGATCATAAAAACAATCATTGGGCATTTCATTTTCTGCAACATTTTTATCTTTTAGGTTCGTTTGAAATCCATAGAAAGGTTAGATTTTTAGCAGGTTTTAGTTGGATTAGAGGTTCTTTTGTCGATGTAACATTCCATGCGCAAATGTGAATGAAATGTGGCTTTTAACTCAGGACAGGTCATTTGTGGCGATCGTCAATCTACATTAGCATACATAATAAGTAAAGTGAAAATATTGTAAAGAAGACTTGAGTGGTCAACTTCTGTAAGTTTGGAACTGTATAATGGGCACACGTGTTTAATTGTGAAAAATGTTAATAAACACATTGTTTATATATATATTGTAAAGAAACTTTGACGCTCGATTTTGTCATTTTCTATTTCTTCAGCCAAATACATAAAGTGCCAGCTACATTCACTAATTCAATCACACAAATTATACACTGATTATTCCCAACATAAATGAAAATGAATGAAGTTAAGCACTAAAACGTGAGAATTGTTTAAAAAAAAAATCACAGTTGGTCTTCTATTTCGTGACTTTTTTCTTTTCTAGCTCTCATTCTCTCCGTCTATGCGCGGACAGATGCGCGTAAAATTCAAATTACGCACAGAATTCATGACAAAAAAATTAAACCACACCAAGTTCGAGACAGCCTTATCCAAATTATATTGTAGAGAATGAACTCTCACATAATGATCTCCACTTTGATCATGCTCAAATTAAGAAGAAATCATCCTCTAAAATGCAATTTGATATACAGACCTAAACAATTTACAAAAGCTTAAAAAACACATGCAAAACTTACCTCAAGTATTTCTAGAGTCATGTGCTGGAGCACCTTAGGCAGAAAACAGAGAGCAGAACAGTTTGAAGGTTTATTAAGAGCCTCTTCCACCCCTTTGCATCGCGAGGAATAGCTAAGTGAAACGTTGGTGGAGGTCTTCCGGGTGATTTACCGAGGCTTAAAAAGGGGCCGGTGCCGTCAGAGGACTGATACACACGTCAGAGAAACCAAACGTCCCTCTTAATGAGCACCTTGCATGGAAACACGTCACAGTGTACTGGCTGATCTGACTGGGAGGGCTGCAGAGATTCCTTTACTCAATAACGGGGATTGCTTTTTTTTTTAACCACTGAATGGCATGCCATGAATAGTAATATCAACGTTGCCATTTTACACATTGAATAATCAATAATTTGTGGATGCGTTTTATGCTTCATGTGGCTCGTGCTCCTTCAAACTCTTTGCGTAACAGCCGCCTAATTGCGCAGCTATACTTCATGTGGCCTTTTACCCGCTGTCACTCTCTCCTCAGCCGGCATGTTACCTTACAACCGCAATTAACTGCCCCACAGGAAACATTTGTTTGCGTGACTGAGGAGAATGAGAAATGTTGCTGTTTAAAAAAACAACTACTAAAATGTAATACTCTTCACGCAAAACGATCTCACCTCAGACTTGCTATTTTTCAATTCTCAAGCAGACATGGTCCAATCTTCCTCCTGTTTTGGGCCTACCATGGAAGAAATCTGGGACAAAAATGCGCCCCACCTTTGAGCAATTAGAAATCATTTAAGTGTAACTGGGCCTGCCACATCCCCTTCAGGGTATATATATATATATATATATATATATATATATATATATACACATACACATATATCAATGACCTGTGTCTACTTAATGGCCATCTCCTCCTGAAGTCTTTTAATCTGGGCTACTCTTGTCAAAACTGGCAGACATCCAATTAGGATGGATCCTGAAGAGCAGCAGGAGAGATTTAATGATACAGTCTGACTTACAAAAAAAAAAAAAAACTCTGGCAGGCGCGCGCGCGCGCACGCACGCACACACACACACACACACACACACACACACACACACACACACACACACACACACACACACAGGAGAAGTTATTTGGGCTGAGGCTCGGGTGTTTGATTGCTTGAAAGGCTCAACAGTATGTTCTACCAAACACACATTTACTAATTAAAACTATTTTAAAAGTTCCATAACTGGAACATGACTTTATTGGATTTAGTTTGACATCAGACAAGTGATTCTGTGTGGTTCTGATGGGGAAACTTCCGGGAGAGAGAGCTGGAAAGGTTTCTAACTGCATGTTTGACAGATGGCTGCCACATGACCTTGACACTTTCTTCAAGCCAAACTGAAGCTGAGCCTCTCCGTCTTTGTGGATTGATGGTACTACAGTACCGAACTACATACACATCTTCCTTAATTGTGTCATTATGTCAACATATAGATTCAAACAACTTACACAAATAAACTGGTGTGCTGCAAAGAATAATGACATAAATCCTCATAACTTAATTAACATAAATGAATGTTTATGTTCAACCAAATAAATTCTTCAGTGCTCAAGGACTCAAGGTTTAATGAGCAGCTGTTGCTGGCAGCGCTGAAGATGTTTGAGAGACAGAGAAAAAGAGAGTGAGAGAGAGAGACACACACACACACACACACACACACACACACACAAAAGATAACATGAGTCACATACTGTATGTACCACGGTGACATTTTTCCCCAAATCATGAAACAGTATTCATTTTTCACAGCATTTATTCTTTGAAAATACACTCATACAATGTAATAAACAACATACATAGAGCTAATTTGATAACTATCTATATTACATCTCTGATGCTAAAGTGAACTTGTGCTCAGAGGGTCTTTGTTTTGAAATAGATGTCTGCAGGATATGAAACGTGATCTCACAAGGACCGGACCCCTTGCTTTGTTTTGAAAATATAAAGTAAGGTGGCCGAAGGATATGGAACTTGTCCCAGTAAATCATCACTCTGAAATGTCTTACAGTTAGAAATAGACAATTATATTACAAAATCAATATGGTGTCCTTAAAGCCACTATGAGAAGGATTTGAATATTTTGTACTGGGGCGTCCTCCAGTGGTCTAAACAGGGACACTAATATGAGTGGGCTGAAAGTAACACATGGACCTAGTCTGGCTATCACCAGACCAAGCTCAGTCTTTTAAGATATAACATTAGTCTGGGGAGTCTGCTCTGTATTTTCTACTACACAAGAGGCATGATCAACAGGCATAGTTCAAATGACTCTGTACGCAATTGGATAGTCCTTCAACCAATCAGATCAACGATCCGGGTGACGTAGCAGCGACAGCGGCATCAACGGGTTGCTGCCATGGAGTGCTGCGCTTCGATGGCTGCTTGTTGAATGTAAACAAAAAGCTGCTTGGTTGCTTCTCTATCGTCATCGCGTTATAAACCCGCCAATAGCGTGGCAGGTGGATAAGCCAGTTTGTGATTGGTCCCCGCAAATTTGTAACAGAAGCAGGATAGATAAATGTACAGGTTACCAGCCTGAGCTGCAGGGCGAAATCAAATCGCAGGCAGATCGGGCAATTTCCACTGGAAATGTCCCCTTGCAACAGCAACACTACTGTACAACAATTCAACTTTCAGGATGTAACCATTTAAAACCCAGATAGCAACAAAAGCTGAATTTGTGGCTTGTGTTTCTTGTCTTTATGCTAAAATAAAGTACGTGACAAATTGAATGATTGTTTTTCTTGTATCTGTGAAGTTTTCTTTGGTTGTAAATCTGTTGAGATGGCCTGACTAACCACGAATTGACTTTTAATTCATTCACAACTTCAAGAACTAAATTCACAAAAACTAATACAAGAAAGAATTGTTTTGTCCTATCCTCCACATACACTCTGGTAATACATTCTACAGTTAATATTTTAAACCATGAACAAAATCCTGTCTTAATGTAAACCAAACAGTGGTGTATGGTACAGCCCTGAAAGGGAACGGGACTGTAAGGACCCCCATTAGTGATCTCTAGCGATTGTACCCTGTTACAAGTGTCACAAGGTCTTTTTGTAGTTTCTGAAATTTATATTATTTGTGGTACTGAAAATTAACAATTAACAGATGATACCTTTATGAAAGCAAAAAGTATATCAAATAAAAACACTTCTTTTAAATGTTTTATCAAACATTCTTGTCAGTTGTCGGCATATTACCTCTCACTTGCTATACAGCTTTGTTGAGGTGATGCACAAAAACTAAAAAGCAACCCCAGAGTCTGATCTGTACAGAAATTGTTTTTGATGCAAGCTTTTCAGTCAGACTAAAGAAGAGGATCAAAGGCTTGCATTAAAAACTGACTGGACAGATGAATTTTCTTTTCAGGAGTCTGCCTTTGAATCACTGAAGCACGATAAGTAAATTATATGATGCAGTTTGTTTGATTACACATTTTTTTCCCTTTGAGCAATGAAATAAGGCAAAGATAAAAACACTGGTTGAAAAATAGCTTCGTAAAGACAAGTTTTGATTTTTAAGCAAACTAATTACCTTGACATTCACTTTACGACAATCATTTGTTACAACTAAGTTAACAATACATGTAGACTTAGCTACAAGTAACAATGTATACAACAAAATCTACTGGGTCCTGGAAAACATTTCATCGTCAATAGGCAAATATATTTCCACAGCTACTCAAAAAAAGAGCAACATTAATCTAACATGAGCAGAGCTGCATGAAATATTATCTGAAGCAAGTGAAGTAATGTGACGGTGAGATGGCCCAATATACAAGTTTGAGAAAGGCGATGTGCAGTGGAATGCATGACAGTTTGCTGAAGGAAATCATAGTTAACTGTTGGGAAGCTTCAAACACAAATAATAATGTATCTACAGAGGCCCTGAGAGAGATGCATTTGGCATATTTCAGAGGTGGAAACAATTTTTAAAAAGGACCTTCCTTACAGGTCGTTTTTTATGCATTAGCCCATTACATAGTACTTTACATTTCTGCCAACATTTATTTAGAATTATATCTGATGCATGGAGGCTTGACAAAGACTGTCACCTGCTCTCAAGCAGTGGCCATATAATTGCAGGTCAGAGCATTTATCCCTTATAAGTGTGCAGTGGAAAATAGAATCTTCCATAATTTCAGACAGCTGTATTTATCAGTTTAAAGCTTTAGTGCGTCATTTTTTTATATTAATGAACGTCCGTTACATTCAAGCCATTTCCAAATGAGTTGCTACAAAGCCAATTAAGACGATCAGCTCCACACAACTCTCTCTGTAGTTCTCAGTATGGGTGTGTTCAGAAGATCGTGTCGTCCGGTGACTTTCACGCGCAGAAGCTGAAGATAATGACCTCTTCTGAAGAGTCCATCATGTTTTTTTAATCCTCCGTGGCTACTAGCAACAGCGTGACGGAAGGGTGGGGGCGGTGCGCGATCACGGAAGGCTTGTATCGTGTGGACGCGCCGACAGCGTTGTTGTCATTACTTAGAATTCCTCATGGGGCCGACAGAAACTACGCACTATAGCTTTAAACTCATAACACTTGCATGGAGAAGTAAGAATTCACCAAAAATAAATGTGTTACAGTTGCCAATTTTGTGTGTTTCTAATTGACTCAGCACTGTCGCTGGATGCATTTTTACTGGTTCCAGAAAAATCAAATCATGTACTCATTTTTTTAACGAATTGACACATACCCAAGGACCATCTAAATACCCCATTTAAAACATCGCTATCCTGTCTCAACTCATCTTTCATAAAAGAATTCCACGAATGCTGCTACTTCTGGCGTGTCCATCCTCATGCCCTCACGTTCTCATGGTTTTGATTTGATCTGGGAAAAATGTGAGAAAAGCAGTTCATCAGCAAAATGTAGAGCAAGTTATGTAAACAACAATAATTATAATAATAATAAAAAAATCGGTGTAAATTAATGTACCACTGTTTCTCATAATGGAAGGAACCAACATACTGAGCAAGTGGATCAACAGCAACAACCTTTCCGAGCCACCTTTCAAGCCTTGAAACTTGAGCATTTATACTCAAGGGATAGACTTCAGGTGGAGTACTGCTTTGTGAATTTGATATAGGACATCAGCACCACCTTTACTGGGGGACCCTTGATTCAGTAGATGCAATGGGAAGCTGATTGGTACGGTGGCCGACAGGGGCAAACACACTGCAACTTTATGAAACACACGCAAATAGACAAAACAAAAAAAAAATTAAGAAAACATCATCATAAATTTGACAACACATGCGCAGCATTTAGCAAACGCGTTGCAAAATCAAGCTGTTCCACTTAGCGCTCCCACTAGAGGCCTGGAGAACTTCCGTTGTGTAATCTGGATGCAGCGTGTTTTTTTGTTGCATTTGTTTTCGGGGATTGTGTGCTTTTCTTTTTGCATCATTTCTGTATTTGCAGTGCGTTTCTGTATTTGGTTGTGTTGTGTGTATTTGCAGCACGTTTTCTAAATGCTGCGCATGTGTTGTCCAATTAATGAAGATGTTTTCTTAATTTGCTTGTGTTTCGTCTATTTGCGTGTGCATCATTAAATTGCAGTGCGTTCGCCCCTGTCGGCCACCGTAGCTTGGTGATGAGTTTATGACGTACTGTGCTGTTAGTTCAGAAAACCTTGGGGTTCACTCAGCTACTTTAAGACTCAAGTCACAATAACACAGTTAACGTGGTAAGGAAAAAGACGTGGGGGGGGGGTTTAAATTAAATCTTTTACAGCTACGCAGCAACACAAAAAAAGAACAACACTTATTAAACACCCAGTACTCACTGCATTATTTGATCTATAGAAGGATTTGAGTGAGAGCATTAAACATAATAAAAAGAAAAGAAAAGGATGTTGACGTAGTGGAGCAGACTACATTTTGCAGGTTAATACAAAGTTATGTTGTACACAGATTAATGCATTAAAACAAACGCGATGTGGAAGACTTTTTCAACTTCTACACATTTGTAGGATTTACTGGGAAACTGTTTGTTAAGGCTTGAAATGAAGATAAAAAAATAATTAACTGTAATGGAAATATAAATATATCCTTGTATCCACCTAAACTACACCATCCAACAATAAACTAATAGGCCAATTGATGAGAGCTTCCATTAACGTATAAATACAAAAATACATAAAATGCACTGTAGGTTTGGAAAATGGTCCGTAAGGTTCTTGCTTCTAATTAACAGCGGCCATGGCTTCACTAGGTGACTAATGTTAATCTTGAAGTTATAGAAATAATGTAAGTCCATCACATCATTTTTGTTTATCTACAAATGACCATTAAATTAAATATTGTATACCTTGCCATCATCATATCCAGGTAAAATCAAATGCTAGCGTAGCAAAGATGAATTTATGTAAGACAAACTGTGGCAGGTGCTTTGTTCCTGTTATCCTGCTTCTATACACAAACTCAACATTTCATATATAGAAAGGTTTTTTTAACCAACCTTATAAAATGTGGGTGAAAGGTAATTTAATATCTCATCATACCTTGTAACCAGTCGACTCCCTCCTGTAAACCTTCTCCTTTCAGAGCATCAGTGGCACTGAAACAAATCAACACATAATTTTACAAAAAGCAAAAAAAACAACCTTTAAATACTTTTTAATACCCTGGCGTACTAAGATAGTACTAGAAAGTGTGCATGTATATTCATACCAGATGTGCCAGGGTTTGTCTTTGATGTTCTCCAAACAGAGCAGCTGTGAGACCTTGACAGAAGACAGAGCATCCCTGACATCCATCTTGTTAGCAAAGAACAGAATGGGGATCCTCCTGTGTTTAATATCTGTAGTGAGAGTGAGAGGGGTGGTGTCAGAAAGTTAGTGGTATAAATCAGTGATTCAGTTCTACTAATGAGAAACAATATTGTGAAACCAAAACAACTTGAACAAATATATAAAATATGTTACTGGCAAAAACAAAACGTGTGCTTATTTTCCAAAAACCAGAAACACCTGCCTTTGCATTGGGCACAGTTTAGATTGAAAATTGCCCATGAAACAGACACGGGGCTAGTTAACAGGGCTGGGATTCAAACCCAAGTTCAAGAATCATGTTAAATGTACATGAGCATACCAGAATGGTTTAGTAATGTGTCCAGTTCTTCTTTGGCTACTACCATCCTGAGTTTGTCCGCACTATCAATGACAAATATGATAGCCTGTCCTTCCCTGAGAAATAGAAAGCGATCACAGAAATTAGTATGTATATCAAACGGCAAATAGGGTTGGTGTTTTTTGTAGCACTGGCAAACTCACTTGTAGTAGTGTTCCCAAAGGTTTCTGTATCTGCCTTGACCAGACATGTCAAACACTGTGAAGGAAAGACTATGAGAAGAGAAGAGAAGAACATTGATGTTCTCAGTGCGATTGCATAGGGTTGAAAAAAACATTGCGGAATATATCCGAATAGCTCCAACATTATATGAATTGACTTGAGACAGAAATATGCAACTATTAGAAGATGACATACGATTTTTTGGACTACCAATATTATTAAATGTCCAACATATTGTTATTTTATGATGAACAGCTACCTGGATGTCTTAAACTTCTCTATGCTGAAGCCAATGGTTGGGACGATGTCTTGTGCCTGGGCCTGGAAGACAAATGCAGCATATTGTAGATAAAAACCTAATTAAGAAGTACACATTAGCAACATGTCCTGAATTCCTCGCCAGTTAGTCTCGCATTGCCAGACCTATCTCCACAGCGCTGTGGAGTAAGGCCGGTTACACATTGGAAGCGTCGCGCGAGCGTGTCAGCTGCGTGGCGTGTCCGTTTATATTTCGGCTCCCATGTTAACTGGTTAGAGCTTACACACTGCCGGCGTGAGACGCGTGCCTGCTAGAAATAGAACCGACGCATATTTTTCACGCGAGACGTGTTGGAAGCGTTTCCAGGCAAAATAGAATAGGAAAATATGTTTATATGTCATTTAGACACAAATACATATAATAAATGACATATTGATGTTTGAAAGTCTAGGTTTTGACATCAATGTAGATATAAATGTAATACAAAATTTCAGAGAAAAGATTTTCAAATATTGCACCTGTCATACAGAACGAAATATTCTGTAACATATTTTGCAGTCAATACTGCCGACGTTGTCTTGCTTTAATCAAATCAGTAGGCTATATATAAATGGTAGGATAGGTGACGGTCCAACATCAGATAGGCTATATAGGCTCTTTACAGCTACACAAAGTTGTTCAGACAGCCCACTTACCCATTTATCAGAGTTTGAATCTGTCGGCACTGTGTCCCGAGATCAGCCCTCCCTGTACCTAGCAGCAGCGCCGCGTCAGACACGCTTCTGGTATGTAGGACACAGAAAAATCCACGCAGCTGAGACGCAACAGAAACGCCACGCTCGCGAGACGCGTGCAGTGTGTAACCGGCCTAAGGTCTGGCTACACCACAGATATATTCTAGTATAGGAGAGAAAAAAAACGCTCTGGGTTGTTTCCATTTCTTTAAACCAATCACAATCGTCTTGGGCGGCGCTAAGCTCCGGACCCAGAGACGGTGGCTCTGCAAAATAGTCTTGGGAAGGAACTTGTTCTGGTGGAACATTTGCACCCCGCAAAAAAAAAAAACGGCACATACAATATTAAATGAAGTTAACTGTTCACACAATACAGTTATATGAACTATTTCAATCAGCTGGATACATGGTTAAGCGTAATTTGCTCTTACCAGTGCAACGCTGTGTGTACTTTGCCCACAGTAATCCCCACCAATCTGTCCTAAAACGTCCCAGTTAGATAGTAAATGCCGTAAACATATTCCTTGTAAATCTTGAAATATCCCTGAAATAACCAAGCAGGCCTGCCTTATTGCACGATTTTGAGAACGGCAACACACAGAGAGCGGAAGCGTATGTCAGGCAATTATCCTGGAAATGTACTTCCGTCGATCCAGTACTATTTGCCAGTTAACCATGAAAATGCTAATTAACCATACACATGTGATCTGTAGATAATTGGGGAAAAGGCAGTAATACGGATGCACAACTCCTGTAATCAATAATTTAGTAGAAACGTAAATATAACGTGCATCTGTGACTGAATAACATTTTTACATTAGTTATGTCAGAAACTCTTTACAATGCTACTTTATTTTTGCAACATCACTGTAGAAGGCATTAGGTAGACTTACATTAGAGGGCTTGAGTTGGTTGATGATGGTGGTTTTTCCACTGTTGTCCAGGCCAAGACACAGCACATTCACCTCCTTCTTCAACCCCAGCCATCCTGCCAACCTGTCAAACAGCCCCATTGGCTAGCCAGCAACCATCAGCTGCCTGTCACCTCCTCAAGAAAAAAGGTCATACATACTTAACAGTTAGATGGTAACAGCATCTCTTCCACAGATTACAGTTCAGTTGTCTTAGAGGTTTACATCAGCACCTCTATTGACGCAGTTACCAGAGAGCAATAGTTCTGCACTTCCACACCGATATTTGTTCTGACTTCTTGCTTTGGGTAAAAGCTGTATGTGTGCTGAGCTCCTATTTGTGCTCTGCAGTAGATACCCCACATTAATACAGCATACTTCCTAACCCAACAAGGCCTCATAACAACCATAATGTTTCATTTTACTTATTTGAAACGATTAATTCGGCGTATCGTCTTATTTACTTTTGTTTCTTTGAGGCAAACCTAGTGTGCAAAATTCTGTGAATGAACTTTTTTTTGATTGACTGAAACAAATTGTACTTTTCATTACATTAACTGTTTTTTCCTAACGTAAACGTTTCTCTGAGATCATTTAAGATAGTTAATTAACATAACACCAACCCTCTCCTAACTGGACATTTCACCTAATTTAACGTAAATGCTACAGAGCAACAGCTATCAACACATACATTTTTAGCTTGAGCTAACGTGCTCAGAGAGCTCTTAGTCTTAGCAAGGAATCTTAGAAAGATGGAACATATAGCTATGTCATATATTCAATTTGATATATATATATATATATATATAATAACAGTTTGATGGTTGGTTAGTTATCGTTAACAAAGATGCTCTATTACAAACAAACGTCAGAATGCTACTGGCTCTTCCTTCTTAATAAGATTCCTTGGCTCTTACTAGGTTCTAACGTAATTAACATTCAGCTATTTAGCTCGCTAGTTAGTTAATCTCCTGTTGTTACTGTTGCCAGCTAGCCTTAGCTAGCTAACGTTTAGCCGCTTGGTTAATTCGCTACTTCAGTTTGCTGGGATTACATGTGCAGTAACTAGCTAGCTATATAACGTTAGGCAATTCCTCTGCAGCACTTCATGTCGTCACTTTTACACGACAGCCACAAACACGAGACAGCATGAAGTAAGATAACGTTAAACGTGTTTGAAAACTAGCTTAGCTATAGCGTTCCAGTTAAGGTTAATACGATAGCTGACGATACCGCTAACGTTAGCTTGTATTATCCTTTCCCAAACCGTTTTGCAGAGCTGGGTTTTACCTGTAGTTTAGCTTTAGTAGGGTTGTGCTTCCAGGACGCACTTAACGCTAGCTCATTAATGACCAGTGTCAAACCAGCGTTTCATTCATTTCTCTTCTACTCCATGGATGTATTAGTTCTACTCTCTCTCTCTCTCTCTCTCTCTCTCTCTCTCTCTCTCTCTCTCTCTCTCTCTCATGCTCGTTGTTTACACCGTGTTGCTGGGAGACCAGTGTGCTGGCTCATGGCTGCCACCTGCAGGCCTGCAGGCCACAAGGCTCCCTCCTATTTCTTCTTTTTTTTTTTTGTGATCAAATGTTTTTATTCCCTATTTCTTCTTCTTGTTTCCGGCAGGCTAGACGCATCTATGGCGTATGGTATTGCTGCCCTCCGCTATTCTCTAATCGCTATTCACAACTTAATTAAAAGTAATTATCTATATATTTTTATATACTCTAATATGTCGCAGGTACTCCATCAGTTTCTTCAATTTGTTCCAACTGTCCAAATTCAATAAAGTGCGTAAAGTAAAAACTGTTTCTCCATTTGCACCCAGTTCTCTGAAAAGTTTCTTCCTCTGACGAGAGTACTTCCTGCACTGCACTAATACATGCTTCACTGTTTCCTTGTCTCCACATTCACACTTTCCATCAGGATGTTTACTAATCAGAGCCAGCCCACTCCTCAGCCCACAATGTCCAAGCCTCAATCTGGATAAAACTACTGCATCTCTTCTCTTTCATCTATAATCACATCTTTCTTTCTCTACCATTCTTTGTACTGAATAATAAGTTCTCCCCTTCCTTTCACAATCCCATGAATTTTGCCACATTTCTTTTACTGACCTATTCATTATTTATGTGTAATCTGGTAACCCATACAGCACATTAATTTGAACATGTATCTCTCCTCCTGCACTGCTTTCTTTGCCACCCCTTCTGCCTCCTCATTACCCTCCACACCCATGTGCGTCGGAACCCAGAGAAACCCCACCTCATACCCTGCTTTATGAATTCTGTGCAGCTGACTCACTACATATGACAGTACCAGTATCGGTATTGGAATTTTTTTAACCCAGCCCTAAATGTAGAAAAATCAAATGCCTTTGTAAAAAATAAAATAACAGAAGCAATATAGCACATTACTTTACTCTTTAATTAAGGTCTGCATGCCTTTCATCTATAACCTAACATAAGCACCCGTTTGACAAACTCACCTGACAATTCTTCATGTCCAGAAAACGTGTCAGTCTCTTGAGTGACAATTAAGAGGCCCCTGTTATTGTGCATGTGTGTGTTTGTGAGAGAGTGTGTGCATCCATGGATACCTGTGTGTGTGTGTGTGTGTGTGTGTGTGTGTGTGTGTGTTAATGTGCAGGAGCAAATTATCAGCCTGCTTTGAAGAGAGCTACAGTAGATGTTCGAGCCTGGGGTGGTTAAAGTCTGAGAGAAAACAAACTATTAAAATAGGGTTGTTTATTAAGGAACAAACATACTGATTAAAACATACAACTTTCACAAGACTTTTTCTACAAGACATACTGCATTATCATGAGGATAGAACGTACATTTCTATAAAATCTTTTGACATTCAGCGGTCTTCGGTTCAAAAAAACATGATTGTATATTTACCATTCTGTCAATCTTTATTTCTGGTGAATTGTTTCATTAACCAGCCGGAAAGGTTGTTATTAAAATCGCATCCTGTACCATTCATTACCATACCTTCTGTCCTATCCACATCTTCTCTGGTCTTGAGGTAACTGACTTGAGACCATTCAAAGTCAATAGAAACCATTGGATTGTCACTTGGAAAGAGAAGAGGTATTGGTGAACACTTGAATAGACACTAAAGAAAATAAGTCCTAAATTCAAGTGAATGCTAGTAGTTGCTGAGATAATAAAGAGACCGCATTTGGCCAACGCTGACAGAGGTTGGTTGTTGTGGAGGCTGTATTGATAATGATCCATAAGATGAGGAGTGTGTATTAACTAGACCACATGTGTGTCTAGCAGCGGACTGCCCTCGCATGAGCAGCATGTGCTACACCTAACAGTCTGGTGTTTGTGCAATTAGTTGAATGAGGATGCCAAGGAAGTCTGAGTGGTTTCCGACTCAGTGTGTACACAGTCTGTCTTTGTGCGAAGTTCTCACACTTGGAAACCGCTCTGTTGGATGTGGTGAAGCTGCAGGCGAAGAGACTGTATGCTGCTTATGATTCTCCTCTGGTGGCCAATCAAACAGATCCCGATACGCCTGATGTCGCTAAAGGGGAGAAGAAGATTTACAGTTTTGAATTAGTTTCATAAGAACAGCAGACCCACTTGTACATCATGACAAACATGCAAACGTCAATTTAAGCTACGGAAGACCTAGTGAGAATTCTGGTGATCCATTTTCTAATTCTGATCTAAAACTAAATTCTCTCATGTGTTTATGACTTAAGTACAGGTGAAAAAGATTTTGCCAGTATAATTTTAGTTAAAAATGTTCTCATTTGTGAAACAGGTAGGGACAAATGTTTGGCAGGTAGGTACATTTTTTTTCTTGTCAAGATCGTTTTTATTAGTTTGTTGTTGTAATACTAATTTTTGCCACAGGAGGCTGAAATGCACCACTATCCCTTGTTCTAAAAAAGACCAAAAGCATTCATGTTTTCTTCCATCTGAGTTTGAATTTTTCAAAAAGTAACAATTCTTATTTTTCAACGGTGTATGAGTTGATTTTGCAATTTCAACTTAAGATGGACACCAGAGTTTAGAGTGCATGGAGAAAGTAACTCACATGGAGAAAACATGAATGCTTTTAGTCCTATTTAGAACATGGGGAAGTGGTGCACTTCTGCCTCTTGTGGCCAATTAACTTAGAAAAATGATCCTGGCAACTGGGCTGTTGTACAGATAAAAAAAAATGTTAAGGCACCTATAGTTGCAAAATCTGTTCTTAAGTCATAAAAACAGGAGAGAAAACAATTTAGATGGGACTAAGAAATGGTCACTAGAATACTGCAACAAAAAAATAAAAAAACTTATAAAAATAAAAATTATTTATTTTAAAAAAAAAAAAAAAAAACTGCAAAAAACACATAAAAAAAAAAAAAAAAAATTAAAAAAAACTACTACTGTTGTAGTAGTTGTAGTGATATAGTTACACATACATACAGTCCAGGTAATTTATTGTCAAAGCTTAATAGTGGAAACAATTTTATAACAATTTCACAATGTTTCTGTTCCTTTGATGGTTGTTTCCTTTTAGTGTGCTTTTGATACCATACTGTAGCTGCACTCTGTATAATTTGGCTTCACTCACTCTATACTCATGGTGGAAATGGAATCCAGTGTTGTGTATCCTGCTGCAAGGAAGTTGTTCTTATACTGGCTCATTTTGATGGAGTCAAGCCAGTCGCCAATAGAAATGAAAAGAGGGTAGTCTGGCATGTCCTCTGGGGAGTCAGGGTAACTGAGACAAACAAACGAGACAAGAGACAAGTTAGCATATTGTTGATCTGAATAGTAAATATTCTTTGAATTACCGTGGCAGTGGTTTTCAATGACAAACTGTGTACAGTAGACGAAAATAATTTTTACTAATTATTTTCCAACACATTAATACTTACCTCTGCACATCATTCACCAGAGTGAGCAGACTACTGGGATTAATTATGAGTTTGTCCAGGAAAGAAAGCACATTGTTGAAGCGTGGGCGCTGGTTAGCCTCCTTCTGCCAGCAGTGTAACATCAACTGGTGCAGTGTCACAGGGCAGCCCATTGGTGCTGGGAGACGGTATCCTTCTTCAATTGATAAAATGACCTGAGATCATCAACATCAATAAGTTAAATACAAATGCAAATGCTTTTTTTGTGTTGAGTTTTAATGTGATCAGCAGCTTACATCTTGATTGGACATCTCCCAGTAGGGCCTCTCGCCATATGACATCACTTCCCACATGACAATGCCGTAGCTCCATACATCACTAACTGTGGAAAATTTTCCATAAGCAATAGACTCTGGTGCCGTCCAGCGAATTGGTATCTTTCCTCCCTGACGCAAAAACAACAACACAAAATAAGCTGGGTTAAAGAGATATTCAACATTCCTAACTGTCAGATTGTAATATCCTGCAGTAACTGTTAGATCCACACTTACTGTAGCATTGTAGGCCGCTTCAGGTTCATCATCTTCGAGGACTCTGGACATGCCAAAATCAGACACCTTACACACCAAGTTTTCATCCACCAAGATGTTACGAGCGGCGATGTCTCTGTGAATGTAACCCATATCTGAAAGATAGGTCATGCCTACTGCGATGCCGCGCAGCATGCCAACCAGCTGGAGCACTGTGAACTGCCCGTCACGTGCCTGGTATGGTTGTGAGAGTGAGAAAGAGAGAGAAAGAGAGAGGACAAACATATGATATATGGAGGACAATATTTCTTCAGGAAACAGGTGAACATCTGTGAACATGTCTTCCTCTCACCCGGAGGAAAGAATCAAGTGCTCCATTTTCCATGTACTCAACGACTATCATTACTGGTCTGCCTGAGGAAAAAGGTAAAAGACAGGATTTTAATGAGCAACAGAGAAAAGAGACTAAAGTAAAGAATGTTGTGAACTGACGCTGAAGAGAAGAGCACAGACAGATACACATATAGAGCTTACTCCTAGTAACCACTCCCTCCAGCCTGATGATGTTGGGGTTGTCAAACTGTCCCATGATTGAAGCCTCACGCAAAAAGTCTCGCCTCTGTTGTTCCATGTAGCCACCTTTAAGTGTCTTTATTGCCACAGCGATGTCCATCCTTCCAGGTATGCGCAACCGACCACTACAGACTTCTCCAAATTCACCTGTCAAAACAACACAATACATAACAGGGTGCACTGTCTTTCATACATCATAGGACTTATTCCCAATAGTTGTACTTTTACTGCAACTCCATGAAATAATAAAAACAATACATACATTCAGTAATTGCTGCCCATATAATTTTATCATTATTTCCTGTTCTTTGTAAAGTATAAATGTATGTTTTTGCTTAAAGAAATCAGGTAAAATACACATTATGATTCACAGTTGGTAAATCAGTTAAAACCTGTAACTGAAACAAGAGAGAAATGTGTAAAGACACAACAGTAGACTGCAGTTGCCTTGTCATTTAAACATCTGGAAGTACACACTGACTCCACCAGATGGAACCCATGCTACAGAAACTAGGCAAATAGGAGGCACCTTCATAATTACTCATGGGCTAAATAGCAGACCCAATCTGTTCGATTTAATGAACCATCAAACATTATTATTTATAGTCAGCAGCACTGGCTTTGCACCTAAGGTATCATGCTATATACTACCTTAAAATCAGCTTGCTAAGAGGGGCTGTAAAACAATTTAATTTGAACTTTATGAGGTTTAACATTTCTTATAAAATAAAAATGTTAATCAACATTAAATGAGACAATTTCTCTACCAGGCTACCAGTGCTAGGCAATCGTCACTAGGGCATTTCTACAATATGCCTGTGTAATCCTACATAGGACTTAAGGAAATACCCAGATTAAGATAATTGCACACACTAAATAACCTCTTCTATCTGGTTAGCAGTCATGCATTATATGAAGTTATGTATTACTCTTGCACACAGGTGACGCCTGTACTGTTCCATAAATACAGGAAACACATGTACAGTATACAGTATAATTATGAGCCTGTATACATTGGTGTACATACAGTATTTATGTGTATCCATTTTACCTGCACCAATCACCCTCTCGATGCATATATATGAGGGGTCTATCTCTTTGGCGAATTCCTCCACCGCCTGAGTGGGGTCTTCATACGTGTCTGGATCCACATAGGTCTTTATCCCAGAGAATGGGACTGGAAGAGAATACAATATTTACTTTTATTATAAAATTTAAATCTTTCACACACACACACACACACACACACACCGCAAACGCACTGATAATCTGCAGAAATTTACATGGCGAAAATTCGCTTGTTGGCACTGTTAGCTCTTCATACAGTATAATAATAATAATAATAATAATAATAATAATAATAGAAACATAGTACACATGCATATCAGATTATTTGTGCCTCTCTTTGTACATACAAGAGATGGACACAATAACATGAGCACCTGTGCAATACGATGAAATAAAGTACTACAGAGCTTGATTGTATCGTATATAGTAAAACCCGATTTTAAAAAACTTTTCTTAAACACAACTTTAATTTCGCACATTTTACTCTACACGTATAACACCCTTTCCCATTATTTTACCGATTCTTTGTTTCTGTTTGTTTTGTGAACCACATCATCGTCACTACTTACTTTACATAATTCTTTCAAAATGCAGGAGAAATCTTTCATTTGAATGGTTTTGCCTGCATAAACACGTTGTCTTTGGACCACAGCCCTGCAGTAAATTCTGATATACTGAAGCATATAATGTCATTTATGTTGAGGCTGTGCGAGAGACGTTGATTCTTGCTTCAACTGTATGAGACCAGAATTCATGGTGTATTTGCTTCTTTTATACTGTAAGGTGTTTCTGTGATGTTTGAAGGGATGGAGAAAATTGGCAAAAAAAAGGGCTCAGAAAATGCCCAAGAGCAGTGTATAAAGACATTGCAGGCAGCCAGGCTTCAGCATCCTCCTCAATGGCTTAGGCTGGGGACGCTGCTGCAGTGAGCACTGAGCATGATGACTGGCACAAATGATAACTTGAAGCAACCCCTGGTACACCTCGAGCAGATGAGCTGGGGACTAAATGTACTTTATAGCTGTGTCAGCTCATATTGTACAGCGTTGAAGGTTTCGTCTGAGATAGATTCAAGTTGGGATTCTACACTCTACCTCTGTCTCCAGGGCGTCTAACCTCAGCTCTATAATAGAACAAGCCTTTTCCTTCAGTTTGTTGAACCTGCTGGCATCACCTGCCTAGGTGATGCCTCCGCAGCACACAACAGCAAAGAACAGACAACAAAAAAAAGGCTGGGGAAGGCAAGGATTATAACTATTAAAAAAAAAAAAAATCTTAATATTTGAAGAAAAGGGTTAATGAATGCATATTTGTATTGGCAATACCGTTATCCATCTTTGTCGTGTGCTGCAAGGAAAACTAGATGACTGATGATATGCAAAATATGTTTGTGTGTTTGTCTGTGGAGGGATTAGTTTGTCAACAGGTGTTTGGTGTTTTAAAAGGCCCCAAACATCGCCTTCCAGGCAGCGCGGCAATGGTTGTTTAGGGTTAAGGCTAGGGTTAGCTGCCTGGAAGGCGACATTGGAGGCTTAAAACACCTTTGAGCTTGTCAGCATGTTACAATATTTTCATTCAGTCTTCCATGTTATTCTTGGATCAATCCAAAATTCCCAAATTAGGCCCACAGATGATAGAATGGTTAGATTTGTCTCAGGAGCCATACTTGTGTCCCTGCAGGCCTCAGATCCAATCCTACAGGAGCTCTCACTGAACTATGTTAGTAAATTACAGGGCACCATTTTGTTCCCAAAGAATGACACGCCTCCCCTATGGAGCCAATCAATAACCCTGTTTTTATCTCTAGTTGTACACCACACTTGGTTCAATCCTGTAATTCTTTTAACAGAACAGCGGTTACCCACGTTTTGTCACAATCCAATAATTAGGTGTATGAGATACTGCGAGTGGTGGATCGTGATAAAAAACTGCATTAAAAAATTGCAACTCCAAGGCAAACTGTGACCACTCGTGTCGTAACTAAGGCCTTGGGAGTTGGAACCATAGACTGTATAAAATTAATGGACAACGCATCCGGTTCGACGAAGTGCTGCAAATGCGGAAGTGCCTTAAACCTGCATTCTATCTGAATTCCAGCAGGGGGCGACACGTGTGGTTGCAAAATGAGGTCTGTTTCTGTAGAAGTCTATGAGAAAGTGACCCACTTCTCAATTGATTTATTACCTCAGTAAACATTTTCATAATGAGTTTATGGTCTCAATCGCTAGTTTTAAGTCTTCTGCAACACAGAATAATTTTAAGTTTTCTTTTTTTGAATTATGAGTCGCGTTGATTTTAAAATCGGTGTTAAAGCAGGGGGTGTTTTAGGGCGTGGCTATGATGTGATTGCCAGTGAAAGTGTGTAACGTAACGTAGAGTGTAAGGGCTCCTCCCTCACTCCTCCCTCTCGTCTAAAATCGTCACATCTGCAACCAGGATGGCTGCGCCCGTAACGGCAAACTCGACGACGGATAGCAGATCTCCACAAACCAATGGGTGACACATGCGCTGTCCATTAATATACAGTCTATGGTTGGAACATGCAATCTGTTGAATGCAAGCTCACCAGTGTGAGAACACACACACACACACACAATACAGTACCATGTCCACTGTGAAAGCGAATCCTCCTCTTCTCCTCCGACTTCATCCTGGCTTTAATGTACCCCTGACACCTGTACAGGTGAACCAGTTTGCCACAGAGTAAGAATCACCTTCATCACCACATAAAAAAAAAAACCTATAGAGTACATCCCCTGTTTTTTTCCTCACTGTCTCTGTCTCTTTTTGCCAGCAACCCTCTCGGTGTTCTGTGCTCAACACAGTAAATTAGTTGACATTATTGCAGAAGACAAATATGACATCACAACAAAAAAGTGGAAAATTTGTTCTGACAGCAGAAACTGCAATCTTTTAGTTTGAAAAGACATCTCTGGTGGAAAAACAGACAGCCATTTTCCTCTTTTCTATAACCCATTCATTTAGAGCAATTTTTTGTTCTTGCCTGTATGTAGTTTCTTATTTTTTTTCTTATTTATCTTTTTCCATTTTCCAGTTTTTATTCTATTCACAGTCCCACAAATTCAAAGCTTTCAAGGCTCAGTCTCCATAGAGGGAGGGTCAGGACAAAAGTAACAATCAAACACTAGTATTAAGCAAAAAGAGCAATTTGCACCCTCCATTTAAACCACACAGAATAAGGCTGCCTGTTAAAAATGTAATCTGTGGATTATGTGCTGATCCTGAAACTTTTGACTTTAGAAGAGTTTATTTATATGTTGTTTATAAGCCTGTTTTAAAAAGAAAAAACACTTTGTTGATATGAAGACTCAATTGAACCTGGGTCAAAGAGAAATTAGAGATAAGATAACAATAAGATAAGATAGACTTTATTGTCCCGAAGAAAATTTGTCCTGGACACATAAACATACAGTATCTGCTGTTTAGGAAATACAACATAACATAGTGTAGTGGTTCTCAAACTTTTTTTCAATAATGTGACCCCTCTGAATTTATCTTTTATCCCAGTACCCCCTCAACAGCGCAAAACATTTTTGCTAGAAAAAAAACAAACAAATATAAAGAGGTACAATAAAACGCTGCGCCTGTTTAGGCTAAACAACAACCTTGTAACTGAAAATCACTTAAATGCTAGCCTACATTTTGAACGTTTAGAACCCATCACTGAAGTCTTTCGTTAATATAGCACAATTACTTTAGAAATTATGCATTAAAAAAATCTTACGTACCCGCTGCAGTACTCCAAAGTATCCCCATTTGAGAAACACTGACATAGTGCATGCATACATACCTACATACAGTACACAGAGTGTCACCAGTCCACATGGACACAATCATAGTACATGCACAGACTGCACCAGCTGCTTTATGTTGTACAAGTCATGTACAGATAGTCTACCTTCCTCCACAGAGGAAAGAAAAACACTTAAAATGATAAGAATTATAATGCCTTACTCTGAGGCAGTTTAAATTCAATTTAGTAACTTTTTCGATAATGAAACTCTTCCACAAATTGAGCCTTATTTGGCAACTTGGTGGCGTTGATTATGCTAATGATCTAATGTCAAGAACATACAGTACACCTGGTCATTAATGGGAGGCGTTCATCAAGTTGAAACAATCGATTGACGACAAGTCTGTGCAGTTGAGAGTTTTGTAAATCCAACTTGGAAACACTTGCATGAGCGAGCTTCAATCAATTTATTTATTTGTCACGTGAAATCATATAAAAACACAATTTCAGCGAAATGTATTCTGTCAGTTCCTTCAATTTATGCATTAAAAAACAGATAATAAATAGATATATGCGTATGATGTAGGGTGCAGTCTTAGTCAGTGTCCTCGTTTAGGATCCTAGTGGCCTGAGGGTAGAAGCTCCTCCTGAGCCTCTCAGTGCTGGCCTGGAGTATCCGGTACCTTGTTCCCGACCTCAACAGGGAGAAAAGTCTGTTACCCGGGTGGTTTGGATCTCTAATGATTCTCCTAGCCTTTTTCTTCTTTACAAAATAAACGCAAGAAATATTTAGGATAAGCATACAAAAAGGTGGCCAGATGTCGAGAGTTGTCGATGTCTACCATTTTGTTGTCCGGGAAGTACCTGAATCTATTTTCTTTCTTTATAGTGAGACACATTGCTCTCAATTCTGAGTTCAGATTTTATTTTGCAAATGCTGTGATCAAAGATTATCACTTCAGCCTGTATCATAATTAGTTCAAAATCCAGACAAATTGTCTCCAGATTCAGGGCCATTTTTCATTGTTTATTAATAAGAGGCAGACTGAAGACAACGGTCTGAGCTAACCTGAGGAAGTTAATGGAATGGAGCAAACTGCTGGTACATGCATTACATGCTGAGTAATTAGGCAGAAAATTGGTTCAGTCATTTGGAAAATAAGAGTGTCTGGCTGGTGGCAAACAGAGAGTCCATTAAGAGACTTCTGGTGGTAGCGTCACTCTGGAGATTATGAGAGGAGAAGCGCAGAGGTGTGTGTGTGTGTGTGTGTGTGTGGTGTGTGCGCGCGCGGTGTTAACAATAAGCCAGCATCAAAGACTTACCGTCCAGTGATGAGGAGGAAGAGGGTAAGGATGACCAACAGGGAGAAGCCTCCTACAGACGCTGTGACAACCACAAGAACTTGACCCTGATCAGCGATATCAGGATCTGCTGAAAGTAAGAACAAAGCAAAGCCAGGCCAGTCAGTAGCTGTTACATCAATCTCTCTCTCCCACAGTTTCAAACTGGAGAGCTGACACACTACTTGGCGATACGCAGCTATTGCAATTTACTGAACACAGTGAGTGGATTGAAATTGATATTCAGTTTCTGTGTTATATTATAATATATATATATTTATCACTAATGAAAATGCAAAAGAAGGCATCCAGTCAGTTTATAGTATCCTTATGCTCACTCAGGTTTCCCTTCTTAAACACATCTACAGTATGAACAATGCAACCACATTAATCATATAAATAGCTTATTTAAAATTACTGTTAACTGCTCTGCTTCTGAAGCTGAATTCAGGACCTAAATCAGACTGCATTTTCATAACCCAGAAAGAGATTGAAATACATGAGCAGTTAATCCTGTACACTAGAGTGGTGATACCCGACCCGAGCCCGACGGGACCGATAGGTTTGGACAGATATTTAGAAATGATGTTCGGGTTCGGGTCGGGCTCAGTCACATCAGCGCTATAAGGCATTTGTTGTAAAATGGTGCTGCTCCTTTAAGAGAGCTCAGAGTGTGTGTGTGTGTGTGTGTGTGTGTGTGTGTGTGTGTGTGTGTGTGTGTGTGTGTGTGGAAAGTGGTCAGAAGAGAGAAGAGAAAGAGGAAGCAGACGTGTAGATGCCAGCGGAGTAGAGTTGGTGGAATAAGTTTAAGTTTTGTACACAGTGTGTGCAGTGTCCGGAAATAAACCCCAGACTGAAAGCCAAGTTTATTCATTTGCTCACCAGAAATGGGATTTTAACCCAGACGTTACTCATTTATAACGTCGGGCCTGGCGGTAACGAGTCTTCCCTGGTTTTCTGACCAAGACCGGAAACAAAGCTATCAGGAAAGGTTAACGCATTGATCATTTTAAATTGAACATCTTATTAACGTGCGCTTGTTGCCCCGTTTGCGCTGATGCGCTCATCTGTTGACATTTCACAGTTGCTTAATAAAAGCTTTCCACACAAACAAACGTAGCCTACATATGTGTCATTAGTATGAGAAAAAAAAATAGATTTTAATTGCATCAGGCTCGGGCCGGGCATAAATATCTTAATGCCTGTTGGGCTCGGGTCGGACCCGGCCAGGCTCAGACAGAAAAATGCGGCCCAATCACCACTCTACGGTACACTGAGAAATTTGGCTTTTACACATACATCTATTAACTGTCTTCTTCGTAACTCTTACACACCAAACTTCAGAGATGGCAAAAGTACTCACTTCCCCTACTTAAGTAGAAGTACAGATACTTGTGTTAAAAAATACTCTGGTAAAAGTAGAAGTACTGATTTAACTTCTTTACTTAAGTAAAAGTAACAAAAGTACAGGCTTTGAAATGTACTTAAAGTATAAAAGTAAAAGTAGCCTTGTGAATGACTTTTTATGCAAAGCTACCTGGACCACACACGTTACTAGAGTGCAAGATGAGAAACTTCAGTGGACATAAAACCAGGCTCTTTATATGCCATTGTCTACATTTTAAATGGATGTCTGCCAAACATCACATATATGGTTATTGTGACAGAGACTGGGACTCCAGCTTAATAAGATTCTGACTGAGTAGCAAGATATGAATTCAATTGTGATTCTCATTTCTCTTTTTTAATCGTCCCCTTAACATTTAAAGGAATGTACATGTATGTGTGTGTGCTCAAATATAGAAAGAAAATAAAGGATACAATATGAATTACTAAACATAGATTAATTAAGAAGTTCCCCATAAAGTTATACAGCACATTGGCCAGGAGTCATACTTGATGCCTCCTAGCCTATCTCAAACATCTCTCTCAGATAAGGCCAGGGATGATTGGGAATGTCTTGCTGCTTGTCTGCCCAATCTCTGGGATCTCTGTTTTCTTCATTTTCAATCATGTCGCCGTCCACACTACTAGTGCTAACGTTACCACCATCAAGCTGCAATTATTTGCCGCAAATGAATGCAGAATGCGGCCGAATCTCTCGAGTCGTCTTGTAGTGGTGCGTTACATGCAACGTAGCCTACAGTATATTCCCATCCAATTGAATTGGGTATTGATTACGTGAAAAATAATAACGGTAACTCCAGTGAAATTATTTGAAACTTGTTAGTGAGGACTAGATTAGGACAGTATTTAAAACTGATGCTGGTTTCCAACTTCGCCCCCCCCCCCTCCAGGTGTGTCTGTAAAACACGGACAGAGACAACTTCTCTCTTTTGATGCTTTACAAGCAACGTGAAACCTAGCTAACAGGTGAAGAACACAAACAACTAAATCACTAGCTAGCCTACTTTAACTGTGCAAGAACTATAGACCAATACAACAACAGGCTTAAATGAACTGACAACATAAGTTATACGACTTAAAGTTGTCAAGGACGCACACACACGATCTCAACTGATTATCCTCCGGACAGCAGTCTCTCTTTCTTTTTTCTCACTTTTTTCTGTGTGGCGCACGCGCCCGCTCGCGGTGTGAGGCGCGTGTCCGCGCTATTCTCCGACATTACGACCTCTTGTACAAAACTAAAGTAACGAGCCAATTTTTAAAATGTAAGGAGTAGAAAGTACCGATATTCGTGTTAAAATGTAAGGAGTAAAAGTAAAAAGTCGCCACAAAAAAAAAATACTAAAGTAAAGTAGAAATATCCGAAAAATCTACTTAAGCAGGCTACAGTAACGAAGTATTTGTACTTCGTTACTTCCCATCTCTGCCAAACTTACGCTCTCTTGAACTATTCTGCACATTTGCCTGTGAGCAAACAAACAGAAAATACATATGAAAAATATCTTTGAAGGAAGGTTTTGATCAAACATATCCTTACGACACAACTTACAGTAGAAATTGCTTTTCTCTTTGTGATAGAAGTTGGCATGACATGGTATTGGTAAAGAATAATTGTATCTCCTTGATTGTGCATTTTTGCGCATCAGTGTAACATTATCTTTAGCGGTGTGTCTATGTATTTCTAACAAAAACTCAGGGGTAGCAGGAGACAGAGGCCAGTAATAGTTCCTGATGTATCCCTGAATGGACTGACATCTCAGTGACATCTGTGAAAATTAACACATTTATTCAGTAATCCAAAGTACCATTTATCTTTACATTTAAATGAGGACATTTTAATATTGTTGGACTTCTCCCAACTGTTGGTAAAATGAAGGTAAACCAGTAAAACATTCTGTGACATGACACTATGTGTGAGTGAGTATTGTATGGGTTGAATAAGGTGAGAGAGAAGATGGCACATTTGTACAATCCGAGTATATAAATGGACTTCTGTCAGATGCACTGACATATGGGAGTATGAGAATGTGAAGGCGGACATCTACATCTTTGTCACCTACAGTGTGTATCTTGTAGGAGGATAAGAGAGGTTGCTGCATATTTCAGGATTAGAATCAGCAGAGCGTTATGTGTGCATCAGAAACTTACAGAGCTTATAAACGTTTAAGTAAATGGCTCACGCCTGAAGAAGCACTGATGGGTTTCACTGATCCATAGCAAAGAATGACCATAAAATGTCTCCATAGATTTCATAAGGTTGTTGATCAACACCGACGGCTTCAAATCTCTGGCTTTAAAAACTCCTTTCTTTTCCTGTGCATTGTTTGAAAACAAAACTTTATATCCATTACAATTTCAACACAAATCTAACTGACTGGATGACTGAATATCAGTGCCGTTCATCCCTAAAACACAGCCAGTATAAAACCCAAAGGCATGCTTGCTCCCCTAAGTCGTACCCTCAGCTGCAGTAGCAAACTCAAAGTTGGGGCTGTACGCTGTGTAGCCAGCAGCAGTGCGAACGCGCACGTGGAAGACATAGACAGTTGAGGGTCTGAGGCCCGTCACCACCACGCTGGGGGCTTTGGTCCGTGTTGAGGAGTAGCTCAGCTGCTCTTGCTCCTAAAAAAAATAACAAAAAGAAAAAAAAAGAAAAAAAACAGAAACAGATTGCCAGAGATGATAAACAAAAGGCAAGTTTTGGCCAGACAGACGAACATGTGTCTGCATAAACCCATTATCACAACAACGTTTGAAGCAAACACCTCGTTTATATCCAATTAACTTTCAGAGCAGATGGCGAATAAAACGGAGACAGCGTTACATTATGGAGGCTCTGCACTGCCATTTGGGTTTCTGCATGGTAACAACATTGTTCTGTAAGCAGTGACTGTTCTCTGTATATGTAATCACTTAGGTGCATTTCAGTGCTAAAATATCTGTAATACAAACCACTGTTACAACTAAGCAATTAACACATGTTACATGAACATGGTCTAAGAAAAAATTCTGTCTAATTTAGTACAATAAAAGACTTTACCTTCTCAAAGTATTTGACTTCATAGTCCACTATGTCTGAGGGCAGCCGTTCCACGTCTGACCAGGAGAGGGCGATGCTGTTTTGAGAGGCCCAGTCTTTCCTGACTACACCCACCAGAGCTGGACCTGAAGATGCAGCCAAATAGTGCAGGGTGTCAGCATGTGATTACAAAATAATGAGCCTATTTGACTTAGTGACTAACTTATGTACTAAGGGTCGTGTGCCAAAGAGTAATTCTTGGGAACAGGATTGGGGAAAAAACATTAGAAAGAGAAATGTAATGCAAGTTTTCAGCAGTACTGAGTCACCCAGAGGTCCAGGGGAATGAGGAAATCAACATCTCACTGCTGAACTCAAATAGAAAAAGGTAATATTAGCTTGACCATGCAACCACGCTTGGTAAATATATATATATATATATATATATATATATATATATATATATATATATATATATATATATATATATATTGTTTTTTACTTATGTTGCATTTCATTGATTTTGTGTTATTTCTGTTGTCACTGCTGCCCAACCAATTGCACTCTCTAGGGACAAATAAAGTTGTACTTGTGAAATTAGTGATTTGAGCCATTCACAGCTCAGGCCACTGCAGAGAACTCTAACTGAATCCATTGAGTTCAGAAACACGACCGCAAAAAAACATTTTAAAAGTATCTCCAGCAAAAAATTTCACCATTGAACAAAAAAAGTTTCAAAACTCCAAACTGGAAAGAAAATCAGAAATAGAGCCTAAGAAAAGTGCATCCTGTATATGTAACTTCTCCACTCTCCAGCTTACAGAAGACAATATCAAGAGAAACAACTTTAAAAGAAATGTAACAACCTTATTGCAGTTTGGAAGATAAATTGTTTTAGTATCACACGAATATCCAAAGGGAAAGTAGGGCCAAGAAACCATTTTACTGTCCAGCTCCAGTATGATGTGTGGCCTGAGAGAAACACTTTTGTTAACTAAACCACTAGACCTACAGCAACTGTTCATCATGTTTGTCATTATTGCTGAATTTGGGGGAATATTTTGCACAAGGCTGCTGAGGAGACACAAAATCACCCAGCAGAGATTCAAATATTTACCATCAATTATTCATAAAGCCTTCGCTTGAACAGAATATGAGTTGGCAAACTAATAGATCCAGTCCCTCTGTTGTCGAGCGTGCTGTTTGGGAGATCATTGTTGGAATACAAATTCCAGCCCAGATTGGTCGTCACGCTCAGAAGAAGCAGATAACCTACTACACACAGAAGGCCACAGACCGGATGTGGCACTTCAGAAAAGTGACGTGTTGCTGTATCAAGTCGGACGCATTGGGCTTCAGATGCGACTTTTACAATTTATCGAGAGGCTAAGATTCTCTCGCAGCAGCTCGGCCGAGACATGATGCTTCACAGTCCAGAAACTCGACCATTTTGACTTGTATTAAAACAAAACAAAAAGAGCAGAGAGAAAATTGGTGCACACAGTAAGCAAAAGTTTGATGCTGACTCTTGCAAAAATGCACACTCGTGGAGACAAATATGTAAATTTAAGGTGTCCAACTTTTATATTAGAATGCATGAATTCAGTCTTTGTGAACATGCATTTCTTTATGAACCCCAAACTACACAAAGCCACAAAAGTTTAGTTTCTATACTATATCTGCTTCATTTTATGTAGCATGTTCGCTTATAGGAGTTATGTAGCGTTAGTCGGAATGTTTGTAATAATATCCTACATATTGGTGAATTCGGGTAGGTTTTATGAAACTAAAAATAATGTTATCGTATACCGGTGGCTGCTTTTTCCAAACCAACAGTGCTGCAGAGAGCTCCAGATAGCCGGGGATATAAGAGCAGGCAGCGCCGGAACAAATACGCCAACACATCGCCGACAGTATGATAATAACATCCAAAACACATGATTCACTCTCAGCGGTTTCTGGGACATGAGAAATGCGTAGTCGTGAATGTGGCCAAGGACACATAACTGTTCTCACTGCTATAAGAATGTGGACATATGCGGTCCTAGACCACCTCCAAATGCGATCTCAATGTTTCCTCAATGTGTCCAGAGGGCATTTCCCCCTGTACTTGAGCTGTCCACTTGTGAGCCGATCACTCACATCCAATTTTGATACCAGGTCCAAATGGGGCCTTTTAAACAGTTTGCAGAGCCAGATAAGACATCTGCCATGTCAGCCATGTTATTGCAGGTAACGTGTCCTCTCTATCCTGGTGGCAGGTGGTGTCTGAGCCACGCAGAGTGCCTGGAGATGTTGTGGGGTCTCAAGCCTCTCAGTCTGGCTGCCTGCTGCAGTTAATAATGGCACACAGCAGACACACCAACAAAAATATACACCATGTATTGACAGAACACTGCAGTGCAAAAGTGCACAGGCAAGGCAGACAAAATCCAATGAGTTGCTGAGCGAATGTCATCAGCGCCATACCTGGAAGTTTTAGCTTAATAATAAGCGCAGTGTCTACTTGAGAAAAAAAGCAGTCATTAATACAAAGCGCACAATATTAAAAACCAGTTCCTTTCCTTTCCTCTGCTGTAATGCTCTTTGCTCTTTATTTTAATTTAAATTTTTTTTTTTTCTATCTTTATTTTTGTTTTTAATTTAATTGAATACATACTGTGTACATATACTTATACTTGTATTGTTTATACCTATACTTATATTGTTTAATATTCCATTTAGAGAATGTGTGATGTGCACCAACAACACCAAAACAAATTCCTTGTATGTGTTAACAAACGTACTTGGCAATAAAACCCTTTCTGATTCTGATTTTGATTCTTTAACAAATCTTTCAGCAAGTTCTTTCAGGTTAATAGATATATGACAGGTAGCTGAAGCATTTCAGATTTAGCTGTGGATATTTTATTGTTACTGTCTGACTGACGTATAACCCATATTGACAATACAATGTTAGCACTGTAATCAAACACAAATTAGAAGGTTCACAGTAGGGCTGCAGCTAACAATTACTTTTCACTATCGATTACTCTGCTGATTTCTTTTTTCTGTTAATCGATACATATTTGGTCAAGAAAATGTCAGAAATCGGTGAAAATACCAATCAATCTTCAAATAACTTGTGTTTTCTAACCAACAGTCCAAAGCCGAAACAATTTTTAACTTACTAAATCATAAAGAAAGAAAAGAACCAGGAACTCTGTAATATCTAGCTTATTTTGCTTGAAAAAGAATTGATATTATATATAATTAGCGATTCATTTTCCGTCAACCGTTTTAACTTCGTATCGGACTAGCACACAGTACTGACAGGTAGAGAAACATCTGTAGTTATCCACTGTAAATATGGAAGTGTATGCAAGTAGCGCATGCACAAAACCTGAGGCAAACATCGACAAAGCTGAGTAAGAATAGCTCCAAAATGCATCGATCCATGTTGCAGAGATGACTACTTCTAAACCCGCAAAGTCCAGTTTTCTCACTCCGTAGTTATCAAAAACCACTGTACAAGGACCGAGATTATGTTTGTGAGGGCTTATTAGTTTTAAATGTAGTTAAAACCATAAAAAGATTCCTTGAACAGACCAAAATTTAAATAATGAAATACATTTGTAAATATAATATATGCTTGTGATTTCAATTAATCAGTTAAAACATATCTAAGCAAGAAAGGTACCCATAAATGTCATGTTTAAGAAATGATGTTTTTCAGTTGGCACCGGTGTAACCAGGCACATAAATATGCATAACCCACTTAAGGGATAAGAATGTCTGTGAGAATCACATTACTAGAGGGGATTTCTGTCTGCAGAATACAGCATAATGTTATGTATCTATCACCATATGTGTGTGTGTGTGCCACTGTGCTTGACAAGTGTAGTTTCCTGTGTGTAGACATTTTTGCAATGTTAGAAAATGCTTTAAAAACCCTCTAAACTCTTATGCAAGAAGCTATTTCAGGTTTAAATCAATCCACTGGTTCGAAAGCTACTGCTCTATATGAGTAAGCTCAAAGAAAACAATTAAGGTCATTACAGTTTAATCACACACATCAAAAGATAATTGAGAATCTATAAGCTCTATAGTTGGTTTATTGGCAACATAAAAAAATAGGTTAACCCTCAACTACAGATAGAGAAAGATAAAGAAAGGACAGAGGGGGAAGAGGAGAGCGAGAAAGAGGGAAGAGAGAGAGCTTTAAAGAAATCCCACAAGGTTGCATCTCCCCAGCATCTGAGCGTATAAATAGACGTCAGCCTTATTCCCAGAGCAAAGGAGATGCAAACAGAAGAGAATCCACTGGGGGAAAGGGGAAAAGAGCAAAGTAAAAGAGAGAAAAGCTCCTGAATCAGGACACCATAAAACAGTGGAAAATGTTCACACGTGGATTTAGCATGTGAGAACTTTGCATGACTCTTGTTGTTATTGTTTTGTAAACAAAATAATAAAAATAATAACAATATTATAAAAGACAAGTGAACAGCCAGTAATTTCCCATGTGAGGTTCATATGAAAGGTTATCTACATAAACCTCTCCTTTCTACCCAAATGTTTAACTGGTCAAAGCAGCCATAGAAAGACCTGATGAAACATACTGTATGCACAGAACACAAATTGGTAATGTGTCTCTTACACAGCTGCAATTGTAACTGTAGTTGTTTGCCTTCCACTGGTATTTTCCCCTTGTGGTTTCTTGCTTGCCTAAGCAGAAAAAATGAAGGTAATAAATTGACAGAACCAACAGTTACAATATATGCCGTTGACAGCCACAGATGTTCGAAAAAAGGGCCGACAACAGCATTGGCTGGCTAAATGTCAGATTGGAGGGTAAGGACTCTTAAATTTGGCAATCCTAAAATGATGTCATGGTGATAACTCACTGTACGTGAAGCTATAATCAAACTACGTACCACAGGCTATACATGCATACTTATGAATGCAATGTGACTTAAAAAACATACTGATTGAGCACACGTTTGTTATAGTGAACCAACAACGAGTCAGAAGACAATACAACAAAATATCAGTGAACCGTATTCCTAATTACTTATTAATAAGTATGTATTTATCCAATTTTAAAGAGCGCAGTACAATCTGTAGTAGTGTATTAGCAGAGCAGTAGTCTGGAATGATTAAAAGACAATGAGCACAACTCTGTAGGGATTTAACCATTTAAACCAGCGGCAATTAAATTTTGATTATTTCAGCAAGGATCAATGCATCATTAAATCTCATATTTTGCGAATGATTTGTTTCGACTAGATATGTAATTCAATTAATTTAGATTCTTCCAGGCTTCCCAAATATAAAACCTAACATATACCACCAACAAAACACATATAAACTTGGACACAAGTGTAATCTTTAGTTTCAGCCTCAGCTTGGACACAAGCATTTATCTTACATAAGGATTACTTTTAACACAGAGTGAGTCTATCTTTGTGGGTTGTCTCTCTGTTCCTGTTGTAGGAGCCCATTTTTCCTCTGTGCATCAAACACCTAACACAAATTTGCACTGATTTCTCTGTGCCTCTTCACAAGATACTGCAGTGAACTTTGTGGGAGGAATCATCAGTGAGAAACGCTCTGCTGAGCAATAACTACAGTGTATTTTGAGGGGAGTGCAGTTCGCTGTGCATAAACACAGAGATCATCCTGCTCACTCCGCTCTGCGTTGCTGCCTTGCGAGGCTACAACAAGCCAAAAACCAGCATCCTGCTTTACAAAGTGAAATTAAGTGCGGAGGAGAGTGCACACAAAGGGGCATCCAAGATGATCAAATGTGTCTTCTGAGAATCTATGACTACACAAATATTGTTCAGCTATTACGGCTACAAAACTGAATGATTACTTAAGTATATTATATCATCGGAAGGCAATAAACACTCCACTCTGTTCAAAGACAAAGTGATCATGCATCTTCCTTAACTGGGCATTATAACTTATCAAGGTTAGACAAGCACACAGAGAAATGATAAGTAAGTTTGATTAATAGGTTTAGCATAATTAAAAGCATAATGAGGCATTAATATGCAATTTACAAACAGACAGCATGTCAACAGAAAAAGAAAACGCCCCCCCTTCCTCCTTCTCACAAAAAAAAAATCCAGTTAACTGCTAATTCTGCTTTTGATTGGCTATTATTCCATCATTGACATAATATCACAATCAATTACATGAATCACCTTATCTGTGTTAATTGGCAATGAGCCTGTCCATCCCAAATCCATCCAAACATAAGTTTGGACAAGCACAGATTTACAACAAGCCTTTTCTCACAACTCAATACATGTTCCACCTCATTTGAATTTAAAGTACATTTTGGAGCGCTTCTGAAACAAATGTAAACATCAGACACATGGTGCTGTGAAGAATTTAAATAGATTTTCTAACATTGGTCTGTTATTAGACAGCATCATCAAGAAGCCTCCTGAATGATTTTCCTCTATGTGGATCACATCACTCCAGTACTGAAGTCTCTACACTGGCTTCCAGTGCCTCAAAGAATTGATTTCAAAATACTTTTGCTGGTTTATAAATCACTAAACGGTTTAGGGCCAAAATACATTTCTGATCTGCTACTACACTATGAGCCACCCAGACCTCTCAGGTCGTCTGGGACAGGTCTACTTGTTGTCCCCAGAGTCAGAACTAAACAGGGGGAAGCAGCGTTCAGTTTTTATGCTCCACATATCTGGAACAAACTCCCAGAAAACTGCAGGTCCGCTATAACTCTCAGTTCTTTTAAATCAAGGCTGAAGATCTATCTTTTTGATCTTGCCTTTCTTTAAATAACCTATTTTATCTGCTTTTAAAAGTTTAACTGTTTTAATGTTTTACCTAACAGTACCTAATATTGCCTAACAGGGCTTAATAGTACCTAGAACCATGCCTAACAGTGCATAGCAGTGCCTACCTAACAGTGCTTAAACTGCACTGTAAATTTTATTCTTGTCTTTTATGTTTCTCTCAGTTTTTTTTTTTTTTAATTCTTATACTGCACTGTAAATTTTATTCTTGACTTTGAATGTTTTTAAATTGTTTTTAATTGTTTTCTGAATGCTCTTTCATGTTTTATGTAAAGCACTTTGAATTGCCCTGTTGCTGAAATGTGCTATATAAATAAAGCTGCCTTGCCTTGCCTTGCCTATGTACAGCTAACATATAGACATTAATTGATGAGTGAATTTCCTGTGGATCCACGTAAACATTGCAGTCTAATGAACTGCAGACAATGAGCTATGGAAAACTGCATTCAAACCGTATGAATGATGTAGAGTGGGCTTACTGGGCTAACTTACAGAATACTTTCCTTTTTATTTAGCCCTTTTCCTACATAAAATGTGGGCGAACGGTTATATATTTAAACAAATAGTTTATATATATATATATATATATATGTATATGTGTATATGTGTATATATGTGTGTGTGTGTATATATGTGTGTGTGTGTGTGTGTGTGTGTGTGTGTGTGTGTGGTAGAGAAAAACAAGAGCACTGACTAACAGACCACATGCTGGGGGTGGTACATGGGTGAAGCAAATATGTGTTCAAATGTCATACGTGTATGGATTTGTTTTCCTGCTTGTTTGCATGCGTGCCTGGCTGTTTGTGCATACAGTGTATCTACTGAGGAAAGGCAATTTGACAAGTTAATCAATTCTAAACATCCTAATGGAAACATCCCCACAGGCTGCTCCTCCTCCTCCACAGAGATTATTTTAGCATTTCACCTTCCTCCCATCAGTCTAGCTGCTTTTGCCGGAGAGATGTGTATGAAGTGACACATACACACCTGACATCTGGTTTCCATAGTATGGCAGCCTATCACCCAAACATTTCTAAAAATAATACTTGATACAATATTTTCTCAGGGGAGAATTAGCCACGAGAAATAACTGTTGAAGTTATGAACCTTTCTTGAATGAGAAGGAGCCTGATTCAAGACCAACAGGCAGGTGCTATGATTATAGGGATCATTTTTTCCCCACTTACCAACCATGCACTCTATATTGCCTGAAAAAATGAGAGAAGTGTCAACATAACTATGATGAATCATTACAGAGAGCCAATAAACACAAAAAGGTTGGTAGGAATTTATAATAACTTAAAAAGGAAATTGGTCATATTTTTTAATCACACTTCAAAGTCTGGAGCTAGTCCACCACGTTGGTCCAGACTGAAATATCTCAACAACTAATTGATGGATTGCCATGGAATTTGCTACAGACATTCACACCCCCCACATGATGAATCTTACTGACTTTGGTGATCCCCTGACTTTTCCTCCAGCGCCACATCAGGTCAACATTTTATTTTGATCAATACTTCTATTTTCTTCCAAATAACAACTAATGACATTCTTCCTCAGCTGTACTTTGTGTTTTGTGTGCTAATAAGCAAATGTTAGCATGCTAACAAGCTAAACTAAAATATTGAACATGGTCAACATTATACTTGCTAAACAGCAGCATTGAGAAAAGGCTAAGTCTTGTTTTTTATCACATCATTCACAGCACCATTCTGATCAGGATACCACAAAACCGAGACTTCGGAATACAGACCAGATGTCTTTAAGAGACTTTGCTCCTGCCATCTAATGTAAATGTAATAAGACAGATAGCTGTCTGTAAGCCTACAGAAAATTGTAGACTAAACTTTGTCTCTAAAACTCAAAAAGTTGAAAACATGATAAACAGTTTTTTATATGATATGCATGTTTTTTCCACTTCCTTTCAGTCTCTACAGTTGTATTACTAAACCAAAAGCATTTCTCCTATTGTTATCTGGTGAGTTAGAATACAAAATGATAAACCGCAACAACCTTGCTGCTACGGTTACGACAGCCTGTTATTGCACACAAAGATGATTTAGCACAGATATACCTAAATCCCTATTTTGATATCTGAGCCACTGATGAGGGCCTGTCTTGTCCTCATCAGAATTTTATCTCAATACTGGCTTGCTGCACTTGCTGAAAGGAGAGAAACTGTGCACATATATCCCAGTATAATTTATTAATCCACTCCCTTTGCTTCCTTCATTTCCACATTCTCCATCAATTATTCCATCAATATTCTTGCCCTTAAAATATCAGGTTCCAGTAGTCTCTAGAACTCAGGTCTCTTATTTTTTCCCTAATGCATTGCTAACTTGAGGACATCTAGAATCTATGGTTGATCTCAGGTCAGCCAGAAACTGCTAATTAGGACTGGGTTCAGGTCACAATGGCTCTGTCAGCTATTTAAGGGTCAGCTATATGTTTCACCTATTGACACATTAAGCGGGATGGAGAGACAGAGAATGTGGAATACGCCACAGAGTGCTCAGGAGGGAGAAAGGCAAATCTAGGTGCAGAATAAATAAATGTTCCTGTTACTGTAGCATAAATGTCTCCATCTGTTCCCATGCAAACGCAATATTTATGAGCTATGAATCAGGTATTATGTAACTACAGTATGCATATGTCAAGCATAAGACTGTAAATGTAACCTTTATTAATATTTTAGAAATAAATATGGCTAGTTGAATGTTAACCCTCAACAATCTGTCCAGAAAAAAGAGAACATATGGAATACATAAACTGCAAATGTATTGCACACTAAAATTTGTGATTTTTAGGAATAGTCAATAGTGTCCTACAGCCAATATGCACCAACATTATGAAATTTAACTCAAAGCTTTAAGATACAGTTTAATTTATCAAATGCAGTGGACAGTTACATTACCAGTATCTATAAGTGAGTGATTGTAAGCATTCAACCTAAACTGGTCCCTCACAGCCAGTCCACAGATACTCCAACCAATGTTGTGGATGAGCACTACAAGAAATGCAGACTATTTTTCCACTTTATTTTTGTTTCGATATCTTGTTAATGCTTGTGTTAGTTAGGTAGTTAGGGGCGGCAGGTGTTTTTGGGCAGCTGTACTTTTTTTATATCTTTTTTATTTTTTTAGACAGGAAACGGGGGAGAGAGAGAGGGGAAGACATGCAGCAAAGGGCCTCGGATCTGATTTGAACCCGGGCCGCTGGCAAGGACTGAGCCTACATGGGGCGCGAACTCTTCCAGGTAAGCTATAGGCCGCCGCGGCAGCAGTATTTTTTGTAACCTGCTAGTTTGCAAACAATTCTTCGGTTTTGCTTGGCTCCCTGCCACCCTACAGTCTGAATGGTCCACTGGGAAAATTGCCACCGTTCCAGATTGCCATTTTGCCCATACCAGCAGGATTAAAATGACAAATGTGTGGCAATATTTTGTGGCTTACCATGTACTATTTCAGCCCTGCAAAATATTTTAAAATTGATTTCTGTAATTATGAAATTCATGGCTGCAACAAACATTATTTATCTTTCAAATATTTTTTAAAAAGTCATACCTTAATCAGAAATATAGGCCGTGGAACCCAGTGTGAAGTCTCTGATTTGCTTTTTTTGTCTTAGTAACAGTAAAAAACCCAAAGTTCTCTAATTACAGTAATGAGAATCTAAAATGTTTGCAATTAAATGTCGATGGATCAATTAATTAATCCACTATCTGTTCAAGCACTCATGAAATTAGTAATTAATTGTAAATGTTATCCAAGTCAAGAACATCAATACAAGTCAATGATATAATTTTGTTGGAGGTACATCTGCTTGTCACCATTACCACGGTTGGATCTGCAGACAGTAAATCAAACAGAACTGGAAAGTAGCACTGAAGTGAACAAGAGCTCTGCAACTCACCAGCTTGGTGTGTGTTGACGGTAACATTCGCCAGCGAGCGTGCAGACACCCCGAGCCCAGAGACGCCATTCGCAGCCTCCACGTGGAAGGTGTAGGTGGCGTGCATTGCAAAATCTAGTATTGCCACAGAGGTACCAGTCAGTCCAAGTGGCCTTGGGATGAACCGCAGTTCTGGCTCACATGGTTCACACTGTGTCACACCACTGTCTCCATCTCTTCCATCACAGCGCTGACACAGGATGTTATAAGTGATGTCCTCCCTGCCACCTGTGTCACTAGGAGGCATCCACTGCAAGAAGAGAGCCGTGTCATTGATCAATGAGACCAGGTTCCTGGGAGCCGACGGAGTCCCTGAAGAGAGAGAAAAGGTATTGAGATTACTCATTCATAACTCACTAATATCTTTGTCAGGTATTTTAAAGAAAAGGCCTTGTACAAATATAGCATAACACATATAGAGGGGTTTGGTTGTTGTCTGATTGAATTCAAGAGTAGACAAAATAATCTATGATCATTGGTGCCAATTCAGACTGTAGACCTCTTGGGAGAGCCACTATGAGTGTCTACGGTTTACAAAAAAATTATGAAATGAGCAGCAATAAGATCTTACTTGTGGCATACTACTGTGTAAAAATGCATGTTTGTATGTAAGTATCAGTATTACGTATAACAGCTAATACACCACTCATCTAACCTTGAGGATGAAGCTAAATTGGGCACATGATCACCAAAACATGTCAATTAAATGTCCCTTTAGCAGCAAGTGAGCATAATTTGAATCTGTAGTGTGTGTGTGTGTGTGTGTGTGTGTCTGTGTGTGTGTGTGTGTATATGTGGATGTGTGTAGGTACTGTGTGTGTGTGTAGGTATGTGGGTGGGTGGTTGGCTTTCAGCTTATTCTGCAATGTTTTATTCCAACAGCCTATGTGTCAATTTCCTGGAATGTACACAGATTTGACTTTTATCCATTTTTTAAAAACTGTACAATGTCTGGTTTGGCAAAGTGATCAGAACTGAAGTTGCAAGTGTGCCTTTGAATATCTGTTTGTAGGCATGTGGGTGGTAAGCTTTCAGAGTGCCCTACGTGTTTCATTCCAGTATGCTACTTGTCAATTTCATGGATGTTACATCATAATTTCTCATGCTATGAATGAAGTACTTCATAACAGATGTTTTTTTCAAAGTTGAGATAGGGAGGAATAAAGTAATGCTGGCATACAGTATATCTAAATTTAGCTCAATCATATTGCTAAAAAACAAGACCAGATGGATGGGGGAAAGAAAGATGGCACAGCAGACTAAAATAAATGACAGACATGCGAACAGAAACTATGCAGCTAAAAGAGAGAGTTTGTCTTTTGTAACTGCTCTACTAACTTGTACAAGCCATGGTGGAGGAGTCCTTGATAGCTCTGTAGAAGCCTTTGTCACAGTGGCAGATGGTGGCGGCCTGGTCATGGCTGGAGCTATGTGGAGGACACTTGGAGCATATAGTGTTCCCTGCATATGCCTTGAAGAAGCCAGGCTTACAAGCTGTAGAAAAGGAGAGGGGAGAAAAAAGCCAGTTACACAAGGTTAATGTTCCTCATGCAATTGCATTTCCATCAGCACACATACATTTAATTACATTTCCAGCTGCTCTCCTCACCTGTGGTCTGACCTTATTTTTTGAGGTACTATGGATCACTGTCATCTATTAGCTACTAAGCCACATGCTTATGGTGCTGTCCATTGTCCAGTCTAACAGATGGCACACACCTGTAATACCCCTTTTCTCCCACAACACACACATATTTAAAAAAAAAACACATACAGACAGCTCATAGGCCCTGGCAGACGTGGAAGCACCACATTTTTGACAATACCTGTGTTTTCTTGAGGTAGAATTTGTCAAGTTAACAGAATAGCAGATGTTCATAGGTTTCCTGTTAAGATCCAAAAGTCAACAAGAATCTTTGAAACGTTCCCTAAAAAATTAAGAATCAAACACTTTCGACTAATCACTCGTTGGAAAAAGTCACCGATCACTTTACTTTACAAATTATTTGACAGGAGATAAATAATCATATATCAATAGCTTCAGTTTTTTCAAAAAGTCGAGGTCGGGCCTGGGGCTGTCACTGACCACCAACGGTCATCCCCGGTGGCGATATGTTTTTCCCCACTATGGCCACGCCAAGACCCGCCCTTCAATAGCATTCACACACTACTATTGGCCACTGGGCTGCAT
Source organism: Perca fluviatilis (assembly GCF_010015445.1). Lineage (NCBI taxonomy): Eukaryota > Metazoa > Chordata > Actinopteri > Perciformes > Percidae > Perca > Perca fluviatilis. The sequence continues at coordinate 22,297,657 of NC_053114.1, forward strand.
TTTAACCCAAACCTAACCTTAACCAGTAACCACTCAAGGTCAAATGCCTAACCCCAACCAATCGAGCTGCTTCGTAGGGCAGGTCTTGGCGTGGCCATAGTGGGTTTCGTAATTTTGTGCCTCGGTGACCGTAGGAAACACTACCAAAGTTCCGTCCTCACTTCAGGAATTAATCCTGGGTGTTTGTCGGATGTAGCTAGATAGCCAGCTAGGGGAAACTAACCGCATTCAATAAAAACAAGTTTGGAGGTAATGTTAACGTTAGTTGAAGATATATTTCTCCATGTTTGGCAGAGACGGTGCTGCCCCCTCTGGTCTGTCCGCTGGCTGAACGCAGCTAGCTCCCAGTAAAATAACCAAGCCACCCTCCAAAATGTGGGAGTATGTTGAGTGAACACTGTGAGAACGGAGTTTTGACACTACAAACGTAGCTACGTTACACTCATAGATTTGTTTGTTTATACTACTAGCTAGCTAATTCACATTAATCACATTAATAACTACCACTATTAGCAAGTAACGTTACTGGAGCTGTTAACATACTGACGCTTCGCAGGTAAACTAGGGTTAATCTCATGGTTAATCTACGAGGGTCAATTGTCTTTAAATTAGCTCGTTATCTAGCTAACGTTAGCATAGAAACCTATGATCCTGAGCTAGCTGACGACGCTGAAAGTTATTCGGCTTTCACTGTTTACTGAAGTATCAAGTCTAAAATAAAATAAGTGTTTTATTTCAAATTTCAACTCCCTATATGGGAGTTTATGGGAAATTAGGAGCTAATGCTAGCTAAGTGAATAAGGGATTACCAAAACTCATCCTCTGGGAACTATGACTTTCCTCTGGATTTACAGATGGTGATGTATCATGCAATATTACATGAGAGGGTTTGATTTAACGTCATCATTGGCACGATAGTGATGCGGCTAGGACCAAGGCTTTTTATCTCAAGTACTTGCTGACTATTTTAGATTGTATAATTTCTAGAGATTACAGAATTAAATAAAAAACATGAAATAATGTACAACATATATAAATAAAAAAAACAGCATCTTGAGAGGCATATAATATCACTAATACAGCTTCAATGAAATGATGGAACAAGATATATATAAATTAAACTATGGAAAATAATCTGGAGCCCATTTGTTTTAATCAGCAGGTTTAGCTGTCTTTCAGTCTAAAACCTCCATCCACTTGCCTGGTCCATTCTGCTGACCTAAGTATTCTTTAGTTTTCCATCCTTACCCTGGTTCACTTTCCTACCTCATTACTACCTCCAGTTCTCTCCCGTTTTACCTTTCCATTTATTTTTTCCATCATTTCAACCAACTGCTTTCCTTATCTTTCCAATTTTTTCTCTCTCTTTTGCTCTGCCACAGTTTTCTTGATTTTTTTCCCCCCATCTTTCTTCCAATATTTTTCCTTTTCCCATCTCTCCTCCTGCTGTCTTCTACTTCTCTCTTTACCTTAACGCTTATCAGAATATGGCAAAAACATTGCAGATTGCCTCCTTTTCCCCAGACTTATCTCAGCAGAGAAAAATAAAGCACTACTAGTGTGATTAAAAAATCTGGGAATAATTGTATGAGAGTGATTTGTATGAGAAGTGTGGGTGCATGGATAATAATTTCAAAGTTATCAAATAAATATGCCAGCTGTAAGACAGACTATGCAATGATAGAGAAAAATGTAACTCATTTGGAAATTCAATTAAGACTGCATGGCAGCCAGCCAGAAGGATTTTATAATTTCAGCCTTTTTAATATTTTCCCCACAATTACATAAGTAGGGAGCCACATTTCTTTCTTTTCTTTCTCACATCATCAGCGACAGACCATATTACATAAGTGTGTTATTGTCTGATGCTTTATTGCCTTCATTGAGAAACATTGCTACTATAATCCCTCTGTTTATATTAGCCCTTTTTATTGTACAGTGATAAGTTTCATAATGTCTGACATGAATTATGTCCAGCTGCTACCCAGAATCCGGTACTGTACCCACGACTCCTTGTAAAAGACTATTGTTACAGAGTGGATTATCCTGGTGAAATAAAGTAAATTGAAAGTAAATTGAATCAAATTGCTCCTGGTACTTCTATTCATGCAGTAATGGAGCTTCAGATTCAATACATTCAGTAGTTGTAGATACACTAAATCCCTAAGATGATTATGCGGACTGACGCAGTATCTTTAGTATCTACATGTTTACGAGACCTGTAGGAGAGTACTGGTTGAATAAGGATAAGACTTTCTACCTGTGGCTAGATTGTTGTATTGTGAGTCTCTCCGAGGCTCGAAACGTGTTAAGAGTATTTTCAGTTATACCATCAACAGTTCAGTTGTTCATTCAGCTATTAATACAATTAATTCGGTATCGGCAGATGTTCGCCTCATTGACTGCCATCACCGAGGTCAGTGGCCAATGTTTATGTGTTTTTTTTTTTTGCAGACTAGGACAATACTCCGCTAGCATATGCTGCTACTACAGCTGCTGATTCAGGAAAGAAGACACTGACTGCAGGGTTCAATGTTGTATTTTTTCACCTGCCCGGTCAGTCAAGTGAAAAAAAATTCTACTTGCCCAAAGTAAATTTTTACTGGCCCCTATACACATTGTTTTGTATTAGTGGTTATCAAATAACGACAAAGACTCAAGTGTTATTTTAGATCTTAAAGGTCCCATAGCATTAAAATTTCACTTTATGAGTTTTTTTTAAACATTAATATGCATTCCCCCAGCCTGCCTATGGTCCCCCAGTGGCTAGAAATGGTTATAGGTGTAAACCGAGCCCTGGGTATCCTGCTCTGCCTTTGAGAAAATGAAAGCTCAGATGAGCCGATCTGGAATCTTCTCCTTATGAGGTCATAAGGAGCAAGGTTACCTCCCCTTTCTCTGCTTTGCCCAGCCAGAGAATTTGGCCCACCCATGAGAGAACGACATCATGGCTTTCAAACGAGCAAAGTGGCAGTTGATACAGGATTTCTTTTAGCCCTGGGGTTGCACTATTAACTAGTCTCGCTTTGCGAGATTCTCGCGAAAATATATGCATCCAATGAAATTTCCTACGTCACCGGAGCAATCCCAGAAGTGGAACGTCGAGGATATAGACTAACTGGTAGCTACACTACAGGTCCTTACCATTACATTCCAGGATATTGTGCCCTTTCTCTCACAGAAAGAGTTCTATTTCAGTCTTTGGACCAGAATAAAATCTATTTTACTACTGTGAGTCATTCAGTTGGAAAGATATCACACATAGCTAATGAACAATCCCACATAACACATTTTGCAATGCGCATCTCAGATCACATTTTCACTCACTGTGACCACTATTCCGTCCAAGAAACAGCCCAAAACTCAAATATATTCAATATAAAATTATATAAAACAGAGAAAATCAGCAAATCCTCACATTTGAGAAACGGAAACCAGCAAATTTTTGACAATTTTGCTTGAGTACACCACTTAACGATTATTGGATAATCAAAGTCATTGCCAATTAATTGTCTGTTGGACAACTAATCAATTAGTTGACTAATTGTCAATTTATTTGCTTTCTATATGTTATTATCTTCTATGTTACTTAGCTATATTTGCTTGAAACACAGTGGTCAAAGGTCATTACAGTATTTTTCTTTAGCAATGGTCAGTGGTTTTAAATGAGAGAGAAAATAAGAGATGACGTGCAAGGTAGAGATGAGCGAAAATGAAAAATGCAAGAAGGAAAGAGATGCAAGGAAAAAACAATCTGCATAAACAGGTGGACAGAATTGAGAATAAAGATATGTAAAAGGGATGACACAAAAGATTGACACGCAGACAGAAATCCTCGCCAAAATTGCATTGCTGCTTAGCTCTAATGGGAAGAGTAATTTGTCACCCAGCTTCCAATTTTTGAGGCACCTCAGTCACTTGGATATTACTTTCCTCCTATGCTGAGCTCCTGCCAAAGGCAACAAACACAGATTCATTTGAATTTCCAGCTGCTCCCTGCTCTGGGATTCGCTGGGAAGATCACCACCAAAAAGCAATTACAATACTCATACCACTGTTCCTATCAAAAAGTTTGAAAACATCCCCTACACATATATGCACACACAGGCACATAATGGCATCCAATTTGTACACTATCAGTTGTTTGGCTTTTTTGTCTTGGAACACATTCTTTTTCATGAAAGGAAAAATATTGGCACAAAATGCATATTCCCATTCGGAGCAAATACTGCTGTACACAGAAAACATACAACAATAATGCAGACACAGTATGTTTTAACAGTTATTAGCTTTAGGGCCAAAACTAACAATTTTTTTTATTACTATCAATTATTATTCCAATTATGGTTGTTTTATTCATCCAACAGTCCAAAACCCAAATATATTCAATATGCTATATCGCAAATGAAATAAGCAAATCTTCACAATTGAGAAGCAGGAAGCCGTAGGCTAAATGTTTGGCATTTTTGCTTGAAAAATGACAAAAGTTATTAATGGAATTTGACAAATATTGCCTATTCATTTGTAAATTTGTTGCAGCTTTAAATAGCTTTACAGTCTTTTTTTTATGAGACATGGCATGCTATCAGTCTAGATGACAGGGTATGGCGCCATAGTTTCTCTTTTGATAATGTTCAATCCTATTCAGCAGTGATTGTAACATTCTACTTCCTAACAGAATGAGTGACTAAAATCAAACTCTTTTTACCTAAATCTGAATTCATAAATTTTTTGGCCACCTCGGGTTAGCGCAACAAGCTGTACACAATATTCTAATATTATCAACTTTACACACAGCAGATACAGAGCTATAGTAGCATTCGTTTGGAGTCGAGTTTGTAGCTCTGTATTGGTCTCCACCAACTACTAAGGGAAGTTTTTGGCTCTTTAGCTGCTAAATGCTCCACTGTGTTTACCAATAGTTTCTAACTTTGTCTGAGTGGTGGTGGTAGTGTATAGTGGGTTTCTAGAGCGTTTTTGCTTTAAATAGCTGCCTGCCTGCTGAAAACATCGCTGATAAGGGCAGTATGTGAATCAGAACAGTAAAGTTGCGGTCTGGAAAACAAAAACAATGTGCTGGAAGATGCTGCACAGCTCTGTAGAGCTGAGAGGAACTGCAGAGTCGGGGGGTAATTATCTGTGGGTACGTCACTGTCAGTGATCCCCATTTAAATTACACAGTAATTTGATCCATGGAAATATTGATCAGAGCAGCTTAACAAAGACTTGTTTTTAAAACACCTTGCAGTGGTTAAACTTTAGCTTCAGGTCAAGAGTAGCACCTAAGGATGTTTTTGATTTGATATAACCTACAGGGGCTCGGTCAAAGGAAGTTCATCAACTGCAAATTTGCAGGAAAGGAATGACGTGCCAACTAAGAGATTTTGAGTTGTTTGGGTGTGTAGTTGGACGTTTTCTCTTGGCTTTACGTTGTCAGAAACAGATGGAGCCAGAGACTATGTTTACTCTGTACTCGCAGCTTTGATATGCAGATGTGAAGTTCACAGAGAATGAGTGATGCTCTAGTCTGGCTGAGCTGCGTTAAAGGCCGGAGTAAACACAGTCCTTAATGGACAGAAGAGATACAACTAAGAGAATGATACAACTAAGAGAATGTATTGATCTCCGCATTTTCCTAGTCCACTTTACCTAAATTCAAGGTCACAAGTTTGTACTTCTTCTGCCTGATCAATCCCATGTCTTGAGACAGCAGAGGTCATCAGTGACCAAGCTAATGTTTGTCCGTTATTGGAGAACTCTCGACATGGACATGGCAAACACTGATGGACTTGTGTGATTCTGAAAATCTCTGTTTGTTTACTTTCTCGCTATTAATCTGTGTTCGTATCAACTTAATGAAAAGGACCGGAGGTGTTAGCTGCAAAACCGATCATTCAGAAGGTGTTGTTAAAACCTAAATATTCGAATATGAAAGATTTGCCAGCTATTGAATGTAATCACTTAGCTTACTAGTGGGTTTTTGGTCTTGTCTGCATATTTATTCTGATTCAAATACAATTCAAAAGGACGTCTCTACTGGCTTTGCCCACTGTCTCCTTTTGAATATGATGGTGTGACGAAAGGATGTGGAACAAATAGCATTAGCACTATGATGTTGCCTTATCTAGGTCATGATATAACCAGCCTATCTGTGAGTAATCCTCTTGTGGCTGACACTGAATGAAAGGAATGGAATAATAAAGCACTCGATTGAGATGTCAAAACAGTCTGGCAGAATGCTATTGGGGTGGAAAGCAGGGTTTGATAAGCGCTGATGCCTTTGTTTAGGCAGCTGGGAGGGAAAGATGGACGTGTTAGCGCAGAGCTCTGCTTATATTTGGGAGCGTTGGGGTTTTACCTATTCTCTCGCTCTCTCTCTCTCTCTCTCTCTCTCTCTTTCTCGCGCGCGCTCACTCTCCCCCTCTTTTGCTCTTTCCCCATGCTGCCTCTCAGACAGCTTTGATCACAGCACCCTTTGAAGCAGTGTTCCAAAATGAAACTGAGGAGAAAGCAGAAGTCACCGCAAGTTCATGCCTAAACTTCCTGCAACTACTTGCAAAGTGCACGTCTTCATCACAGCACAAGCTTTGCAAGACCTATGGAAATTATTGATAGGAAAAAAGAATGGGCCATAATTCATTAAAGCCATAAATCATTCATTGCAAGACCATAATGCGTTGTTACTATTGATCATCTCTTCTAACCTAATGTTAATGAGTTTGAAGATGCCGTTTGAGAATTGCACAGCACATCAAACTCGATAGACATTACCTGACATTTCTGAACCTGACTGTACTGTAGCTCCTGCATAGCAAAACAATAGCATAGCAGCATCTCTGGTTTCCTTTCCTTTTCCTTTGATTTCCTTCTCCTTTAGCCAGGATGCTCCAACAGTATTTCAGAGTAGAGTGCATCTTAAAGGAACAGCCATTTTGGGAAATATACTTGTTTTCTTTTAGAGACCGTGAGATGATAAGTTCAGTGCAGTGCAGAGATAACTCTGAGAAATGTTTAGCAGACACAAAGACTTGACACAAGGGGAAACTGCGAGTCTAGCTCTGTCAAAAGGGAAAATACATTGTAGGCCTCATAACAGTTTTTAGGTTTTATAACTTGTATTTTGCTGGCATTGTACATACAGTAAGTGCGTAAGTAAGTTTATTACCGTTACAGGGACTGTATTCTATGTAGTAACTGGCTACAACAATTACATAGGTAATTATGTACAAATTTGTATCACAACCCTTGTCAGCAGTCTCTTTAATTCATCGTAATACCAGTATGGCCTTTGCCTGTGCATAAGTGATGATGTGAACTCTGTATTGAATCATTATTGTGGTTGTTCACATTTTTCTGTGGTTGCTTGTAGTTTGTAATAAATTCTGAACTAAACGCATTGGAACTCATTTTTTTCTGATTATTCCAATATCACATGAATGCAGCACTAATAAAAATAAGCTTGTTGTGTCAGTCTTGTGAATATCCCTGAAGTCAGTTCTGCCAGTTGGGCAGCAGGATGATGTGAGACGACATCTGTCAAGTGTCAGGGATTTTGCCATATTGTTTATACCAAGATAGCTGTCCTTTTATTATCTCTGGCTGTATTAGACCTTTGTTGGCAGTGTTGCAAATTTAATAGCAAGACTGGTTTATGGCAATATTAAATTATTTATATATATATATATTAGGGCTGTCAATCGATTCAAATATTTAATCACAATTAATCGCATAATTGTTCATAGTTAACTCGCGATTAACCATAAATTAATCGCAATTTTTTTATCTGTTCTAAATGTAGCCTACTTTAAAAGGGACATTTTTCAAGTTTTTAATGCTCTTATCAACATGAGAGCAGACAAATATGCTTGCTTTATGCAAATGTTTATTATTGCAACAAAATAATGACAAATACTGTCTATAATATTCTCCAGAATAACATCAAAGGTAGGCTACTGTATACTCAAAAAAATATGCTGAAAATTTAATATGGAAAACTCAAGCCAACAACAGTTGTCCAGGCGTCTCTGTTGCAAACTCTCCAGGGCAGCCTGCCTTTGGCGAGGGGGAGGAGGGTTCTCTGCATCAGCCGTATGCTTGACCAGCAAGTGGTATTTGAGACTCAACGTACTCCGGTAGTATCTCAGTTCACAACAACAGTACATGCAAATAATTAAAGTCTTGTCGAGAGAACCATCTGGTAGAGCTTTGAAACTGAATTTGCCATTTAGAAGATGCATTTCTTTATTCATTTCAGCTCAAGGAGGTTCACAGAATCACAGAACACACGTGCATTAATCGTGCGTCAAACAAATTGGCGTCATTAAAAGGAATTTGCGTTAACTCAATATTATCACGTTCATTTTGACAGACCTAGTATATTAGATATTATTTTTTTTACATCAATGTGATTAAATACCTCAATTTGTCAGATGGATTAGCTGAAAACAGACTATCCTGCCTGGTTATTTAATCCATGCGCTTTCTAAATAGATTTTTAAAGAAATATAATATCACAATATATATCAATAATGCACTATAAAAATACAATACACTTCTTCTGTCAACAAGAGGAGTCTGACAACTTTGGTTTGTTAGTTTGAAGAACAACAAGATTATCTCCAGAGGCTGTACCCCACCACCATAACTCCCATCTCTTCAGAGCAGGAGGGAGCTGCAGGCAGCCATTCAGCTGGTCAAAGACATGACACGCGCACAGCATCTACTCCATGGTTAGCCTCCACAGACAAGATCAGCAAATACAAACAGACTGCTATGGAGCAGCAACAATCTTACACATGTCCAGTGCAGAACAAACCCAGCAACCCTTCCTGCAGCAGTCAGACTAATACAGAACTGTATGGAACAAAAGATGGATAGCTGAAGTCTTTGGGGTTTGTTTGTTTTGTATCTTGTTTAGTGAGGTTTTGTTGTATATTGTCTTTTCATGGGATTTGTTCTAATGCCTGGTTGTATGTTAGTGTATGATTGTTTTTGTGAATGTTTTTACGTGTAGAGTATAAATGTATAGGTGCATGTGTGGATATAGATAAACATATAGTTTATTTTTACGATGTACAATCATGTACAGATATATTTCTATCTATATATATCTTATATATATATAAATATATCTGTATATATATATATATATATATATATATATATATATAATCTGAACTCTCAAAATTGAGTGCGTATAACTGAATAAATAGACAAACACACATACTGTTCTAAGTGCCAAGTGGGTTACTGCTACATGAGTTACTGACCCATTCACTGTAACGTCTGCCAAGATCCCTTACTGTTGCAACTACAATTCAATCGAGAAAAACAACCACTATCAACCAAAGGAGAGGAACAGGGAGAATATAGATGTAGGACATATACGAGGGATACCGTGAGCGTGCTGCTCCTAAGCTGCAGTCTCATCAATAATCTCTCCTGACAGGCTTCTGTGTTGTTTAACTACATCTTTGAGATGATTGAGAGAGAGAGAGAGGGAGAGAGAAAGGATAAATAAGAGGCAGATAAAAGAGAAGAAGATGAAAAGAAAATGTACACCCGCAGAGCAAATAAAGGAGATATTACAGCCTGTCCTACATATCAGCTGTACTAATGACTGTTGGAGTTCTCTCTAAGTAACCACATCACCACAGGGATACTTCATGAATTTCACCCCAACCAGCTGAGACTTACTAGACAAAATTTAGCAAGTAACACGAGATGCACTTCAATTGTAATCATGCAGTGTGGCTCCATTTAGCACCTGCCTTAATTACAACAGTAAGTCTGAGCTTCGTAAATGAAAGAGAGGGTTGGGAGAGTTTTAAAAAAGACGAGGTGCCAGCTAAATTAGCTGTGAAACTAACAAATGAAGGCAATTAGCCTACTAGCCCCCAGTCTGTCTGCACAGTCTAATTGAGAAACCAGGCCAAAAACTATCTGGAACAACTCAACAGTTTCTTTAACTTTTTCTTAATCTGTTTTGCTGACAACAGGCCATATTTAGGTAATGCTGATACGACTAATTCAAGAGGAGGTGTCCAAAAAAAGCCTTCTACAGAAGATTTGTGGTATTTATGAAAGGTTTTAGATTTGAGACCGTTTATGTAAATGTTGTGTGGGTAAATGTTTACATTTATCTACCCCAGCATGATATTTATCAAGGCAACAACAGACATATGAACAGCAGAAACCCCATAACAGCTTGAGATGACAATAAAATTACTTTCCCATTTGAACCAAATAATTGATAGAAACTCTCTTGAGAGCCAAAGTAGTGATTTTTTGAAATGTCAGGCAATCCTTGGTGTCGTACGCTGATATCTTCTTATTCACATTGTTTAGGATCTCATAGCAGAAAAGGATGGCGATGAGAGATAGCAAGTAAGAATTCAAGGGGAAGAATGGAAAGAGCAAATAAAGGGACACAGAGGAGAAAGAAGGAGGGGGGTGTGTGTAAGTGAAGCATAAAAAAGTGGACAAGAGAGAAGAGAAGATGATGAGGGGGACGTGGAGCTGTGAAGAGATGAAGATAGATGTGGATGCAGAGGATCAGACAAGGATGCAGGGTCTTAGACTAAGAGGAGGGAATAGCAGTTCTGTAAACTCAAACTCCAGCAGATGACTGGGGAGGCCCTAGAGATCTGTTAAACGTCCCATGACATGGTGCTCTTTGGATGCTTTTATATAGGCCTTAGTGGTAATACTGTATCTGAAGTCTCTTTCCCGAAATTCAGCCTTGATGCAGAATTACAGCCACTAGAGCCAGTCCCACAATGAGCTTTCCTTACTATGTGCCATTTCTGTGTCAGTAGCTATTGATGACCTCATAAGGAGCAAGATTCCAGATCGGCCCATCTGAGCTTTCATTTTCTCAAAGGCAGAGCAGGATACCCAGGGCTCGGTTTACACCTATCGCCATTTCTAGCCACTGGGGGACCATAGGCAGGCTGGGGGAATGCATATTAATGTTAAAAAACCTCATAAAGTGAGATTTTCATGCCATGGGACCATTAATGTAATGCACTGCCTTCTCTTCCTTTCCCTTCTTCCCATGTCTTTCTTATCATTTGATTCCTTCCCTGTATCTCCAGCTTTAGTGTATTGTTAGTTAGTGTTCTGCTCTAAAATGAGTATACAAACACACTTCTTACCCCGACAGTAGCCATCCATCTCCTCGTGGCCAATACTACAGACACAGCGTCCCAGTGGTACCAGCCAGTCTCCATCAGCACCACAGTACAATTTGGGTGTGTCCCTCTCTTCTGCATTCTCCACACATGCACCCCTAACTTCAACCAGAGAGGATGAGTCCATATGTGGAACAGTGTTAGGAAATGCTGCCAGGTTCCTTAAAGTCGATGGGCAGCGTTTGTAGAACACCTTGTGTGAAAGGGGAAAACGGGAAGTTGAAGTACTGCCAGTCTTCGGAAAGGAATATAGTTACAAGATAAAATACAAGTTCATGGCTGTAATTCACGCAAACATAAGTCGCACCACCTCTGTTAACTGACCTTGACAGACACGAGAGCAATACAAGCTCCCACATCCTGGAAGGCCAAGTAGAAGCCGTTCTGTGTCACCGGTCCCACCTCCCTGACCTCGGTATTGAGTCGAAGAACACGATCTCCAAGATCTGTCTGTGTAAAACTCTCATCTGCCGCTATGGTGTCCACCTTTAAAGCCAACATACACTTGTTAGCACAGTTCGCTGTTACTGAATCCGACCAGAAGCACAACAGAGAACCCTTTTTCGTGATACCACTTAGATAACCAACCTTGGCATAGTCAGAAGGCCTAAACCGGGCCCCTTCTGAGAGCGGTTCTTCTGTCTGCAGGTAAAAGAGGTTGAAGGTTTCCTTACAGGTACCAGACACCCAAGGAATGGAGTTGCAGTCTCTCAGTGTGAAACGCAGCTCCACATATACCTGAGTTAAAATACAGATAAATAATTAAATTATCACAAGCTCATTAGACATTACAAATGCAGGGGTGTTAAAGGGGCTGTACTCGATATTCAGAACATTAATATGGCAGCAAACAACTATTTGTTATGTTAAGATATAGCGGAGTAATAGTGTCCTGAGCAGAGAATGAGGTCACACTTTCTCTGTGTGTTGTGTTACTGTGTGTGCCTTGTGCGTCTGTATCAGACGGCGAGGGCTGTGACAAAGCGTCTAAACGAGTTGGGGAATGGTCTGTGAGAGCCGTGTGTAGGCAATGCCAGACCACTTTTTCTGAATATCGAGTACAGCCCCTTTAAACAATTTTCAGTTGGGTCTAGATATTGCCTAATCTTGCATTGCCAGACCTTCTTCTAAGCGCCTGCGGAGGGAGGTTTTTGAGGGTACGTTCAAAAGTTGTTTTGTGTTGCGCAACAGAAAACTCAGATTGGACAGATAGTCTGCTAGCTGTTTTGATTTACCCTGCAGAGATCTGAGGAGCAGTTAAAGTGATGGTTCGAGTAATTTCACCCTAGGGTCCTTTGCACGGCCTCGAGCCAAACACCCCCAGAAGCTTTTTCACCTGGGTGAACATTGGGAGAGTTAGCGTTAAAAGTGCGTTATCAGCTGAATAGCTAGCGCAGGGGGCTAATGGACCCACGTTTGTATCTCGTAAATGACCCCACTAATAATGCCCAAAATGATACCAAATGTCTACACTAGTACAAACAGGTTATGTACTCATAAAACGATGGATTGGAAAGTTTGTAAGTACACCAGAAGTTTATGTAAATAACACTTGCCTGCTGGCTTCTGCTCTCTGCTGTTGTTGTTGCTGCTGTAAGACGAGTGCTTAGGGCTGTCTACAAATTACAACACCGAAAAGAGATGCAACAAAAATATTTTTTAATTTAACTTTTTTTTTTAAGTAAGTGCTGTAGTATAACTAGTAGGAGACAAGTAATAACTGAGGTAAGTTTGGAGACATTACCTTATTTAATCATTAAATTAATAAATATTTTTGTTGTATCTCTTTTCGGTGTAGTAATTTGTAGACGGCCCTAAGCACTCGTCTAACTGCAGGTAGCAGCACCAGCAGCAGCAACAGCAGCAACAGAGAGCAGACGAGAGCAGGCAAGTGTTCATAAACTTCTGGTGTACTGACAAACTTTCCAATCCATCGTTTTATGAGTGCATAAACTGTTTGTACTAGTGTAGAAGTTTGGTATCATTTCGGGCATTATTAGTGGGGTCATTTACGAGATACAAACGTGGGTCCATTAGCCCCTGCGCTAAGCTATTCAGCTGATAATGCTACTCTACGCTAACTCTCCCAATGTTCAACCCAGGTGAAAAAAGCTTCTGGGGGGACGTTTGGCTCGAGGTCATGGTGCAAAGGACCCTAGGGTGAAATTACTCCGAACCATCACTTTAACCATAGTCCTCATAAATCAACCAAAGTTTAAATTTGCAACATAAAGAAAGCAAAAGGTAACGGACATCCAGCCGAAAAGATTTTCCAACGGCACTCTAGTAATCTCTGAAGTAGAACGTCATGGATATAGACTACATATTGCCTGACCCATGCCAGGCTTTTTGTTTACATATACCAAAATCTATTCGGTGCAAGCATCAGAGCAATTAATATAAATTAATTAAAATAGGCAAACAAGACAGCATAAAATTGCATATAAGCAATAGTAAAAAGAATACAATGCAACCTATGAAAACGATTTAAAAAAATGTCATTTGAAAATCTGATATGGTGGCATCAACCCAGCCAGATTAGTAGGGTCTTCCGGAGTTTGATACAGCTCTGTTTTAGACTGTAGACAGTCAATGTGTAAAGACGAAATCCTGCACCATCTTTGATTTATCATGGACTGTTTTGTATTAAAAAATCAAAGTGAGAGTGAAGTCGTGGTTTTTGTTACTTTACATCTCCCTGCCATTTTTTTTCTCATATGTTACATAGAATATTGTGTTCCCTCCATGTTATTACACACTTTCCCAACCTTGAGGCAATATCACAACCAGGCCCTATTTCAAGACTACTTCCTTTAATTCAAATTTCTGGTAGTGTGTCTGAGAAGGTGTTGTGATGTGGTCCAAACCCTCTGTGCAGCCTGCCGCTGAATCCATCCAGACCTTAGCCAATTGTTCTGGTTTGGCTCCATTACGTGGCAAACCTGGAAGGTGTGAATAGGTCTGTTCTGCTCATCCATCTCTGTGATAGCGTCCCACTGTAAAAATATAAGAAGAAAATATTGTATGGATGTGTTTGTAAACAACAATTGCCATATAGCAAGCAGAGTATTTAGTCAGTTACTCTATTGCCTACAATCCAAAAAACGTCTTTGGCTCTACCACTTACAGCATCAAAAAAAGAGACCTACAAACAGATTATGAATATCAATTTAATTCAATCTTTTATTTGTTAGCAGAACACAAGTAGTTTTAACCTACAGACGTTTGCACAGAAAGGATATGACATCTATCCTATGCAACATTTTCATGTAAAATTGCTTTGCTTGCATTGCTGGTAAATATCCTAAAAATGTTTCTGTTTGACATGTATGCAAGACCATCCTACTGGCATTACTAGATGGCTATCATTTGGGTGAACTGACCCTTTAAGACAACAGTAATTTGTGGATTGGTGTGAGTGACTGGGATTGGCTGTATGTATTACATTAGTACTAGGCTGCAGATTAGTAGCAAATATATTAATATGGATACTATGTTGGGAGCTTACAGTACATGCACCCAGGAACGATCTGGTTGCAGAGCTGCTCCATAACGTGTTCAACCTGTGCACTTTCTATTGCATGTAGTGAAAATTAATTTCTATAGAAACATGACGTTTGAGAGACACCGGGTTAGCTTCACCAGTGTTTTCAAGCTGTTGCATCAGCCAGGCTCTCTCATTCATCTGCTTCGCTTCAACGGTGTGATGATCAGAGCTTAAAAAAAAATGGGCAGGGTAAGGAAGTGAGCTTTGGGACCGGGAGGTGGCCGGTTCCATCCCCAGACCGGCAGGATAAAAATCTGGGTGGGAAAGTGAAAGAGCAGCGCTTGTCCCTCCCTCATTACCACCACTGAGGTGCTGCTCAGTGGAACAGCAGATCAGACTGTGGCTGTACTGGGCAGCTTCCAGGTATGAATGTGTAACCGTGTGAATGTGACAGGTCGTCATTGCAAATGAGAAATTGTTCTCAATCGACTTACCTGGATAAATAAAGGTTAAAAAAAATAGCCCTAACGTGTATTGCAGACCTTCTTTCTCACAACTCCTGTAAGTAACAAATGAGCAGGAAGCTGATATTCTGTCAGTTACGCAGCTGGACATAATTATATGTCTCAAGAGCACAAGATACTTGGGAGAACTTGTTACTCCCTTGAACTTGTGAACTCATTATCCTTTTATTAGACTTTATAGTATAATCAAAGCTAAGGTTAAGGTTAAAAACATTGAACACTGCAAGTCTCATGCTTTTTTCTCACCAGCTCACCCTTTACTCTCTGTGCCCCGCAGCTGCCTTTTCCAAGCAGCCACGAGACACAGAGCTCCAGAGAGCTGAGGATGTAAGAGCAGTCAGCACCGGAAAAAAATGACACATCACTGACAGTATGATAATAATCCAAAACACACAATTCACTCTCAGTGGTTCCTGTGCCATGAGAAATACTTTGACTGAGTTTGAGTTTTGCTCACTGTTGAGTAGGCGGTCCTTAATGGGGCCCAAGACACATACACGTCTAAAAGAATGTGGCCAAATGGTCTGAGCTGATCATTTGTGATCGGATCACTCAGATCAGATTTTAATACCAGGTGGAAATAGGGTCACAGAGACCAAACCTAATGGTGCATCTGTTTCTTTGTCATTAGCAAGTCCAAAATCTTCATGGCCATATTTATCACTAAAGTTACAGAAAGAAGTTGCACTCAACAGCACGTGTAAAGCAATATAACCGAGCTGCAAAGAAACACAAATAGAAGATTGAATTCCTGTCCTGCATTATTTACAGCTTTTCCTTTTTCATTGGTGTATTTAATCTGATGTTTTTATCACATGAACTAGACCAATAAATAAGAGAGCAAATTCCAGATATAATGCAGTTATGTGACCTTTCTTGATATTACGAGTTGAGTTGTTGAAGGATCGCTCAAACGCTCCATTAACCACATGATGGAGCACAATTGATTATGGGACACTGAGGGCTGTAAAGGCTACATGAGTTGTGTCCTCGTAATGTGGGCAAAAGTACCCTTTCTCTGGAAGCCCCCTCTCTTCCAACTTTCAAGACGCAGAGGACTGAAGTTTCCTCCATGATTGCAGACTATCAGACATTTCCAGGTCCACAGAATGGAGTATGGAGGACGTGAGAAAGCATAAGTAGCTTAAATGGAAAGCACTCTGAGACTGCTTATTGATTTCACTCTCCACCTGTTGGAATCTACATTATGTAATTCTGTAGCCATGATATCTGCAACATGGGGTATTCAATAGGAGAAAATTGTCCAAAGCTGCTGTGTTGAATGTGATGTGCAAACTTTTTCTTTTTAGAATAATACACACACTGTGGCTGCACAGCCCTTAATGATTAATATATTAAATGTGTTACACAAAGAGAGACCCAACGAAGGTAGATGACAGACAGAGTTGAGTCCTAGAGGAAATTGAAACAACTGAGGTAGAGTGTTCTCAAATATTAATTTCTATATAACACTCTAACCTTGACTGGAGCGTACAAAAGCAATTAATCTAATATTAATTAAGCTATCTAAATTAGCTCTATGTGACACCCAGGGGCTAAATGATTAATCAATCATGAGCACTTCCTCTTTCATTTGGAACTTCAGTCAGACAATAATGCTGTGCCCGTGCTTTGTTAAAGGAGCATTTTTATATTTTTCAACCTGGACCCTATATTGCCTTTCATTTCTGTGTAAGTGACTAATGTGAACAAAAATCTTGGAAATACATCTGATAGTTGTGAAGATATTTCTGATTGGACCAATGTGGGTGACCAAGTGACAGACCGACATTGCCATTTCTAGAGCTGCTAGCACTAGCATGGCTAAAATTCAAACGTTCATTCTGTGTTCACTCAAGTGAAAAAATGACAGACTGTAAGACTGCATGTATCCATTGCTTTGTCATTTCTGAGATTTTCTGCTAGTGTATCTCTGCACTGTGTATAAAAGTAGGCCAGGAGAGTGCATTTTACCTTTCAGAAGAGCATGCGAGAGGAATTGTACATTTTAAGCATAGACACTAATATAAACTTGAAATGAGTTTATTAAAACAAAGCTCGTTAGCTTTCTGGTTTGCATAAGATCAGCAGTAAGTAATTGCAGCTCCATTATGCATACAAACAAGAGAAAATGGTAATTTGTCACTCTGTGTGCCTTAGTGTTCTAAAATGCCCTCTTGGGATGTCGCATGGTTCAGAGCAGAGAAAACAAATACAAACCCAGAGTTTGAAAGATGAGCTGCAGCCCACGCTCTCTGAGGCAATCAGATATGCACCTACTAATCACTCTGCCTATTAGCTCCAAGCTTAGCAGACTGTAGCAGACAGAAACCAGGTTTTGATTACAAGGTGTAAAACTATAATTAATGTATTGAACTGACAATAATAGTGCGATATGAGAGTGCAATATAGGTTTTCTGAAACTGGCCCGTGAAAAAGGCTCACTGTTGACTTAGTTTGGAGACCCTGTGATGAATTACTGAAGATTTTGCAAACTACAGATAATGCAAAAATGTCCTCACCTAATTCAAAAAGCAATTAAAACACTTCATATCATCAAAATTACATTCACGTTACACTAAGTCATACACCTATGAAGTGGCCTATATGACTTTTGCAAAGGGTTAGGGTTAGGGTTAACAAAGTTTGCAACACAGCAATTAATTAGTATGGTGTCTGCAAACAGAGGAGGATTTGAAGGAGAGAGTGGGAGAATCATGAAAGACTTCATTATTGCTTACAAGATGACCCTTTATGTGTGTCTTACCCTTTAGACTTGAAGTGGACAGACACATAGCAGCTGCTCAGTTTACACAAGTTCCCTATGGCAGCCCTATTAATGTATTGGAGCTGTGCTGAGGGGTTTGGTACTCGTGGCTGCAGTGATTCTCGTATGTAGCATCCTTAAGAGTGGAAAATTATTATGTGGGCTGCATGTATGCAAACATACAGTACACTTGTGTTGTTCGGAGACATTTGCTTGGCTGATTCTTTTATGCTTGTACTAATGAGAACACATTTTTCTTTCTGTTTTGAACATGTTTTGTGACAATCAGCTTGTTTAATGCACAGGGGCAGCCGCGTTCAAGATTTGGAGGGTGTGTGTGGGTGTCAGCTGCTCTGTGAGCCTCTGCAACACACAAATGTGCAAATTTAACAAAAAATAAAAGCCTTTTCATGTCTCATGTCACCATAGTAGAATACATGCACATATGAAATGTAGGCTAGTGATCAGCATAGTGATTGCTTAAACACAAATTATGAAACCAGTATATAAGGCAAATAATACCAAATAATAAGGCACAATGTTTTACTTGGTTGCTGTTGAAACAGAGTACAACCTGTTTTCTCCCATTTGTCCTCCCTGTACTGTTTTTGTCCCAGTACTCAATGCTGGACAGAGCAGGTGCAACCTGCGTATGTAAACCGCAATATGTTTATTCCACATCCTGTCTGGACCAGGCTTCAGAAAGGACTTCTACTGTAACTCTCAGGTAAAGTAGCATTCTGCATCTTGCTTTGAAAATTGATGATGCCAGCTTGAGTCAGCCCCTCACTGTCGTCCCAGAGATACTCTTGCTTTCTCCAAGACGTTCAGAAGCAGTTGCAAAGCCTTATCATTGTGCAGACACGTTCAGACATTGGAAACGTGTGGTGAGTTTCTTTCTAACTCTACTTATGACGGGGGATGTTTTTTGGCTCCCAGCACCTTAAGGTCTACTCCTGAAAGTAATCTTTGACAGCTACTGAAGTTAGTCAGTGGAAAGTTGTTATGAAAGTTGTTCATCACTGAAAAGAGGTTTAGATCGAACTTTTTCCTTGCAGATAAAGAGATAATCTTCCAAATCAGTGATGGCTTTTAAAAAAAACAAAAAACAGGCTTACTAACATGAGCAGAAGCCTATCCTTTCAGCAGTGAGGTAACATGGCTTCAACCAAACATCACCTTCATTAATAGTAATAGTCATATTTAATATATGTGTCAGTTTTATGAGCCAACATTAAATTAAGTCATTAAGTATTTAATTTAGCGCCATTGCCAATATTTCTTGACAATTTATTTCTCTGAGAACTTTGCTGGAATAGAGCTATAGGTGAGAAAGTATAACTTTAGATTAATTTCTGAGTTCAACACAAGTTGGCTGTAGTACGTTCTACTGTTGCCTCACACAACGACTGCTCTTCCCAGCCAGTTGCCGTTCCTTGCCTACTCATCAAATAATAATTTATTGAATGAATCACATTTGAACATTTCTGTCAATGGCTTGTTGATTTTTTTCATTGTTAGTTAATTTTAATTTAATTTTGCACTTACAATAACAAGCATATCTGTCCTCAATTTAGATCATCCTGTACATATCATCTCCAGTGTTTCCTGCATCCACTGTGTGTTTCTGTGTGTGCGCGTGTCAGTCGCGGGGGGGAACTGAGCAGCAGTCCCGCCCGCTGCAGAGAGCCGACAGGAAACAGCAGCAGCTTTTAGCGACTTTAGAGTGAAAAATTGTTATAGCGGACTTTGATGTTAAAATGTATACAGGTTGGCAGGACGGTCTGAATGTTTTGTTTTCGCTGTACGTTTTGTTGGTAAATGTGAGATGTTCGAGTCACACACTTCTCGTCTTCATATCAGAAACAAGGAGTTGAATTTGGGGACGTATGTGTGTTACGTCAACCCATTCTCACACCCGCTTGCTCAGTGGCTCTCTGCGTCACATACTGACATACCCGCTTTGAACAGGGGAAGCACCACCCCGGTCTGCCACTCCTTGGGCACTGTCCCAGACTTCCACACTTCGATGATAGACCAGTTAGTCAATTAAGGCCATTTTCAGTTCAACTCACTTCCAAAAATATCTTGGTATTAGCTACTATCTCTGTAGTTGTGATGAATTATTGATTTAATGTGAATATGGATGGAGGCGTCGTGTTTTTGTTAAAACAATTGATGGTGTTGTTGCTCTCCATAGCAAAAACCTGTGTAGGCTTGTATTTTGTTTCTATTTATTGGTTTTGCTCACAAGGATTTATTACACTTTTAATAATAGCCGGAAAGCACGGTCAGTGTAACACTTATCAGTTCAATTTTCTAAGCACAAATGGAAATTTGGAAAAACAGAAAAATGGGTTCAACTATCCAATTTTTCATTTTTTTCCACCTTGACAAATTAAAAAATTGGATCTTTAAACTGTTTTTCCAATTTTCTGTTTTTATTCAGAGGATCAGAAATTTAGAAAATTACAAAATTGCATCTGAGCTCCAATTATTCAATACTCCAATGGTATTTTCTTCCTCTACTTTGTGGAATATGCAGGTCATTAACTGCATATGGACCAAAAAAAAATAAAAACTGATAGACTTTGGGGTCAGAGGAGCTTGCAACTGATGGTTTCGAGTGGGGGGCGGGGCGTAGCTAGGCGGAACGAGGGAGAGAATACCATTGCAGTATTGAATAATTGGAGCCCAGATGCAATTTAGTAATTTTTTCTAAATTTCTGATCCTCTGTATAAAAATGGAAAATTGGAAAAACAATTTAAAGATCAAATTTTTAATTTGTCAAGGTGGAAAAAAATGAAAAATTGGATATTGGAACCCATTTTTCTGTTTTTCCAAATGTCCGTTTGTGCTTAGAAAATTGAACTGATAAGCGTTACACTGACCAAGCACAAACAGTCTCGCTACCACCTCGTGTCCCGAATTAGACATAACATCATGGAAATATTATTGTTGTTGCTGGTGGTTGCTCAGTCACAGCTGAAATATTTGTAAGCATGAAATCTACAGCATTTCCCCTTCAGGTTTATAAGAATAAGAATGAGAGGTAAGAATGATATGCTACATTTACATTTGTTTAATATCTGGATATTCTAAAGCCTTGATCAAATCTGTATTCATTGCATGTAAACATTGTTGTATGTGTTTAATAAAAAAACACCAGCGAAGATTACCAAGGATTATTATGTAAAAGTTGTTGTGTTTTAGGGGATTTATATTGCTTTTATGTTTCGGATATGGTCTCTCAAAGTGTTTGTGAATTCTTATTCATATTTTATTTGAAAGTGTGCATTGGTTGTGATAAAAGTTGAGATAAGTAGGAGCACAGGATGAAGAACTTGACATTTAAATAGCAGTATCCCACCAGGCCACCAGTAACATTATGCAAGTATTTTCTTTATTTCCTGAACATGTGAATTAGTACTCATGTTAAAAGCTGTAATAAGGCAGAACCTGCTATCTGCTGTGGTTCATCTTCAGATGATGTCAAGCTCATGCTGATCTGGAGAACATCTCATCACTAACATCAAAAGAAACTAGTGGAAATCCAGGCTTTCAGGACTGGGGTGTTTGCATGCAAACAGTTGTTATGAGTCTTTCTTGTCCTCAATCATATTCAGGATATGATGTTTATATAAGACATAAATTAACCCAGTTATCCATATCCCTGATCACTTGCTAATAACATTATCCAAGTTTCTGATCACTGTCAAACAAATCAGGATAAACCCACTTAAACTCAGATACTTTACTTAAGTAAAACTACCAGTACAACAATATAAAAATACTCTGTTACATGTTAAGCCCTGCCTTCAAGTATTGTCAAAATAAAAAATATTTGTTTTGCAGTAAAATGTCCCTTGTGGATGATATATTTATCTGACTTTATTAAATGTTTAATACTGATGCAATCATGTGTAAGCAGCATTTTACTGTCGTAGCTGGTTGAGCCAGAGCAAATTTATATACAATAGATACAGTCAGATCAGATAAATCTGAGATTAGATGATTATTGGGGTAGGAAAGAAGCAAAAAACTAAGTACTGCCACACAAATTTTTACTTCACATTGCTAGAGAAACAGGATAAGGGTGATACATGACACTCAGTGTATCTCAACTTACAGTGGTGTCAGGCTTTTACCTGTATCAACAGGTACACTGTGATATTGTTAATTACCGTATTATTTTAAAGACGAGCATGCTCAGACCTCAGACATCCTGAAGCTGGATTGGGTGTTTACATGGCATCATATTCCTGTTTCTCTTTGAGAAAGCAGGATCACACATTCTGGTTTTTTGAAAGTAAGATAATGATGTATCTGGGTTTCTGTAACAAGGACATGTTTCCAGCACAAGCATGTAAACAAGATTTTGAAAAGCAGCCTCCAGAAATGGCAGCTCCGTTTGCGTCTATGTTCTCTGTTGGATTGCATTGGTTTAAAGTATAACGGCACATTTTATTCCTAAAATGTTCCTACCAACATTTTCCTTCCAGACATCTGCACGTCTAGGTTAAAACTGGGCTAAATTTAGTTGAAAAGTGAATTATTATAACAGTATAGCCATTGTTTAAACATATTTTCATTGAATGACGCGGAGCCTGCAAACCATTTAAGTCAACTTGAATCGACCACTATACGCTTACACATACACTCATAGTGGTGTACTTAAAGCATAACTCTCACCAAAATGCAAACTAGGGTCTTTTTGTGAATTCACCTGAGTCAAACTTTCGTTTAAAGGAAGGGAATTTAGCTTATTCACCGTAACCCCCAGAGTAAGATAAGTCGATACATACCCTTCTCATCTCTGTGCGTGCTGTAAGGCTGTCTGACGGCTCCAGCATTAGCTTAGCCCAGCACAGATCCTGCAGGTAACTGGTTCCAACTAGCCTACTGCTCCGAATTGTGACAAAAGTGACAAAATAACGCCAACATGTTCCTATTTACATGTTGTGATTTGTACACATTTGTTTTTTGTACACGCTGTGACTCCACAAATCACAACATGTAAATAGGAACATGTTGGCGTTATTTTGTCACTTATTCGGAGCAGTGGGATTTCTGGAACCATTCACCTGCCTGTTCTGTGATGGGCTGATGCCGCTGGAGACGTCAGACAACTTAGGCTTACTGAGGTATGAATGAAATTCTACAATAAGCTCTGGCGTGTTCCTTTAAAGCATAATTAAGATTGGAAACACCACTTTTAAGATTAACTGTATTCTCTTTTTTCGGTCAAATGGCCTTTTAAATAGGAGTGCTAGGGGCACTACTATGATCGCATCAAAATCGCTATTTTTAAAAGAAGCGCACGACACAACATGAAACTTTGCTCAATGTATCACCAGGGGCTCTACACATGAACTCGAGCATTGAGAACATTGTCTATGTACACAGAGTTTACTAAAAAGAAAGGTTTTGAACAACTCACTTTAGCATTTGATTGTTCAAAGTGTCAATCTCCAAATGCGAATGAACACATCTATTGATTTTAGTATTGTTTCTTATGTAAGGCTCCTTTTTCAACTACAAAGTCAATATTGTTTTTCACTCATGACAAAACAACAAATTATCCGTGCATTTATATGAAACTAAGCTTTAGGAGCTTTCCATTTTTTTCTCTCCTCCCTGTTATGTTGCATTCGGAGATTGACACTTTTTGACTTGCAAGAAGGCGAACGGAAAAATCAACTGCTAAAGAGAGTTGTTCAAAACCTCTCTTTTTAGTAAAGGTAGAGCCCCTGGTGATACTTCGAGCAAAGTTTCATGTTGTGTCGAGCCTTCTTAGCGTTTTAAAAATAGTGATTTTGATTTTTAGTGCCCCTTGCACTCCCATTCAAAAGGCCATTTGACCGAAAATGAAAATACGGTCAATCTTAAAAGTGGTGTTTCATAATTATGCTTTTAAAATAAAGTTTGACTCGGGTACATTCACAAAAAGACACTAGGTTGCATTTTGGCGAGAGTTACGCTTTAGGCCATCAAAGCTCTGAGCATTCTGCATGGCAGCTGCCACATGGCTCACCTGAAAGCTATGCTGTCAATTACTGCTACTGCTGCCACGGTTCATACAGCATGTCAAAAGCCCAACCGCCACCCCAGCATCCACCTCTAGGCTCTGGGTCTACCTTCCCTCAGGGGTAAAGTTAGTATCATTGCTCATCACTCCCTCCCGTGCTGTGGGCTTCCTTGTGTTGGCAAAGTCAGAGTCTAGACGCCCAACATCAATGCTGTAGATATATTTTAAAATCACATAATAATCCATTCTACATGACTTGGCTGGCTGAATTATGTTTCAATGTGAAGCACATGTGAAGTAAAGCATTGAAATGCTGTTGAAACAATTATATGTAACTTGGACGTCTTCCCTTTTCAATCACGACATATAGGTGTTTTTTGACCTGCGCAAATCACCAAATCAATGCTTACTGGATGACACATTGGTCTGACTACTGTCAGGAAGGTTGGCATGTAAAACATGTAACCTGCTGCCTGTATGATTTTTAATGACCTAGGTCCTATCTGTCTAACGTACAGTAAGTATAAACATTTGACAACTTTGACTACTCTGTCTCAAGGGTTCAGTTTTGGAAATAGGTTGTAGGTCAGGTAAGGACAGTTTGGATGTTCATACATCATTTTAATGGATGCACGTTTGTAAAGAAACAACAAGTTTATATGTTATGTAATGTTGTTGTAGGCTGTTTTTTTTTTTTAATCTGTTTTGACAGTATTGTCTGTATTGTCTATATTGTGTTTATTGTCCTTTTATCTCCCTTGCCCAGCAACCACAGATGTAAATTAGCTGTATAGCTAACTCTGGTACAGGGCTTGAAGAAGTGCATGGTCCATGACAAATAAACTAATAAAAAAATAAAATAAAAAAAAAGTGCATAAAGCTTTAGTGCGTAATTGTTTTTCATATTAATGACATCCGTTACATTCAAGCCAATACCAAATGAGTTGCTACAAAGCTAATTAAGACTTTCAGCTCCACAAAACTCTCGTTTTTTTCTCAGTACAGCTGTGTTCACAAGATTGTGTCTTCCAGTGACTTTCGCACGCAAAAACTCAAGTTAAGATACAGTAATTACCTCTTCCGAAGAGTCCATCATGTTTTTTTAATCCTGCGTGTCCTCCTTGGCTACTAGCAACTGCATGGAGGAAGGGTGGGGGCGGTGTGCAAACACGGAAGGCTTGTATCATGTGGACGCGCCGACAGTTTTGTTGTCATTACTTAGAATTCCTCATGGGGGCGACAGAAACTACGCACTATAGCTTTAACAGTGACTACTCATATTTTAAGAAATGCTAATGTTACTTACCCCATTGACAGGATAGGTCGTCCAGTCCAGTTCTCCTAGCACTGTCGTAGTGTCCAACAGAACCACTAGAGAGAGAGAGAGAGAGAGAGAGAGAGAGAGAGAGAAAGTGAGTGGTGCGAAATAAAGTTGTATTGGATGGAGGAGAAAAGTTGGAAGAGTGAAAGAACAACAGTATAAGCACAAAAGGTGACGAGAGAGAGCAGAGAGGGGAAGAGAGAGAGTGTGAGAGGGGTTGGAGAGTGAATTTAAAAAGAAGAGAAATGGAGGTGACAAAATGGGAAGAGAGCAGACAATAGCTATCAAGCTGTCAATGAGGAGCTGACAGAGCTGTAAAGCCCTTATCAGATTCAACCACCTATGAAATAATGGCTCTTAGGAAAGTGCAGGACAACAGCACCACTAACACAGATCCACCCTCAGTCTGGAAGTCTGAAAGATTAGTACTCTCCTTCTCAGAGGTCAGGAGTTTTCTGTGCTACATGACATAAAAGATGAGCTAAAGATGAATGAATGGGAAAGATGTAAGGACTATGGGAACTTTGAATATTTAACTAAACTGAATGTGACTTAATTAAAACTAATTTAAGACAAATAAAGCCAACCTTTATGAATAGTGACCCCTTCAATAGCATTAACACATTGTTTGGAGTTAACTGAAGTTCCCCCTTGAGCTAATTGATATCATTTTGTCACTTGATACCACAGCCCAGTATCCCTACAAATTATGCCCATATTAGATGATTCCTCACAATTTAGATCTAGTTCCAATTATCAGTGCCAACATAATAAGTAGTGTGCCCTAGGCTATGTGTAGCGAGGACATAAGTAACGATATAGAGGTTTGGACGATGGATGGGCATGTGTTCTTTTGTGAATTTCATGCAGGAGACTGAAGTTTGCCTCTCATCACATACCTGCAATTAACATTTGCGGTTTTATTAACCACAGCCATTCCCTAAACGTTTTTTAGTTGCCTGACTAACCACACTTTATTTCTCATGAACACAATCTTAACCATATGTAACCATACCATAGTTGACATGCACAGATATTATAGAAATAAGTCATTCATTTTAATTAAGAACCAAATGAGAACTCAGTGAGAAAAATTAAAATAAAAAAATAATGGACACAAAATGTTTTACAGGTAGTCCAGGGTTTTGCAGAATCGCCCAATATAGATGTTTTTATCTAACGATAGGGTTGGATAGCAGCAAAGAGATGTGTAAACAAATTTTGTCAAATTGGGACAATGCTGTTATGTATAGATTAAAAAATGCACGTGATGATCTTGGCCTCATTGTTTTGAAAGTGCAAAATCATAACAATAGCCGACCTGTCAGACTTGGGACATTTTATCCGGTGTAATGTGCATAAATTTTGCTTAGTTTTGCAATTTATACAATGTCATCTTTATCAACCGTGTCTCCTTCCTAAAAAAATATGTTCTCATTAGGGTTGACAATTGATTCAAATATTGACCCGCGGTCAGTCGCAAATTAATCATACTGTACATTTATCACATTCTCTTCTAAATGTACTTTAAAAGTTCAATTTTTCAAGTTTGTAATTCTCTTATCATGGGAGCAGACAAATGTTTGATTTATGCAAATTGATATTATTGCAGCAATCCAAAACAATGACAACTACTGTTGAGAATATTCTCCAGAATAACCTCAAAGATACTGTATGCTTAATATTTATTTAATTATATGGCAAACTCAAGCCCATCAAGCAACAACAGATGGGCATATTGACCTGACTGTAACATTACTTGCTAATACTAACATACTGAGGATGTTTACATTCCACAATTTTTCAGAATATGACAACCATAGAAATAAAATGTTATTTATATGATGACAAAATCCATTTGATTTTGGGTCATGTAAACAGCTTATTCCGTTTGGAAATTCCAAATACGGCCGTTTTCTGAATAGAGCATTTTACGATTAAGACATTTGGATCTAGCTGGTATTATTTGGGTTTTAAGAGCTTTTTTTGGACTTATATACTCTGAATATGCGTCTCAATCAAGGTTTTTACCGCCGTTTGCGGCCCCTTGCCTGTTTAGGGCTTACGGTCTGAGTGCTATGGTTGTTTTACACAAACCAACTAACCAACTATAACCACATGCACATTTAAAGAGGTTACTTCCAACAAAAGATTCAAAAGAGGAGGGAAGAGTAAATGATGCCTACATGTGGGCTGACTCAGTCAGCAGAGATAAAGAAAAGTTGATCTACAGGAGAATAAATAGTTGAATGCAATACATAATGCCTGAGAGCCTGGTTGCATTACATAGGCCTAAAATTATGTTTTTATATTTTGAATTGTCATCTATGTTTCCCTTTACATTAATAAAGATATTGCAAGCATAAATTGATGCAGAAAAAAATAAAATAAAAATAAATAAATAAACTACCAGAAAGCAGGAAATTAAGTGTTTAATGCTCAGACATTTCTGGGGGGGAACCCCCACACTTGTCACAGACTCAGACTCAGGACAAAGAAAAAAATCCAAATGCTTTTAATGAAGGTTCTTGTCTGGCAAACAAAAGTCAAAAACAGTATCAAAAAACAAAGTACTGTAGAGTCCAAGAGGTAAAAAAAATACACGAGATCGCAAAGGAGAGTGGTGCCAAAGGCAGTGTCAAAAATACCAGAAAAACTCAGGAGATTTCTAGTTAAACTGTTCAAACAAACTTAGTAGTACAAAAGCCCAGAAGACCAACTTAACTTTCCAGGAGAACCCTGGAAGCTCTGGTGACACACTACCATACCAATACTGAGGGCCCCCATATGCCATGTAGAGACGAAACCAGACAACAACTGAGGACTGGAGAGGGTTTTTGTAGATGGGTTAATGAGTTGAAACAGGCAACAGGTGAGGAGTGCTAATAGGCTGGGGATAGTGAACGATGATACTGATTGAGTGGCGATTGGGTAGTGGGCGTGGCTGAGGGAGAGCCCAGTGCCGGTGTGACAACAACAATGAACATACACAGCTATAAACAAGCTGGGCAAGCCGAGCGCTGTTTTTGTAATCTGCTCTTCGTGCCATTGCATTCAGTTTATTTAAATAAGCCCCGAAAATCCTCAAGTCCTAGAAAGGCCCCTGGTATATAGTATTCAATACAATATGTACCTGTCTAAAAAGAGTATGTAACTGTACATACTTTGACTGTTAATATAGAGAAGAGAAGGATTGTCCTGTATCATTCTTTGTGAGAGAGGAGCTGAACGATACGTCCACCATACAATAATACAGATAAAACAGACGAATGAGCACTGTTCGATCTCACAGATATGAATGTTGATTTATTTTCTTTATTTTACACAACGGTACTTCAGGCGGGAGGCGTGCGTGGCTAGGCAGCCACCTAAAATATAGAGCGCTCAAGGAAACGCTGTTTTATTAGCTACCTTTTGTGCCTGATATCCCTAAAAAGCAAGCTAGCCAAACACGCCTTATCATTATCAACCTTACCATGTCACTGATGCTTTCTCTGGGCTCTGTGGCCTGAGCTGGCTCTGACTCTGACTCTGATTGTGCTTTATCCGTGACACCGCTCATACTCGGGTGGGCATCCTTAGAAGAACCAAAAGAAAAATCAGAGGCAGATTGCTGCATCTTCCTGGAGCAACTATTCTGCTTCACCTTTGCATTTGGTGGCATTTTTTCTCCCCATGATTTCTCAAAGAGAGAGAGTTTGATGGAGGAGTGTCTGATTGATTGACAACAGCGATGGCGGGAAATAGGGTGGGACCAAAGTTAACTGGCTATTAGGTATGTGAAGCGAATCGGTACACCAATCATAGTAAAACGTCCTCGCTCCACCATCTTCTGGGCCTGTAACTTTGGGCCAGTCCATCAAGGAGCATACCAATCGACTTTCAACTGCAACTTTTGGATGTAATTTTAATACTGTAGGCTGTGTGCTTTCTCGGCCCAATCGTCCAGTAGCCCACCGGGAAAACTCCCGGTACTCCTGATGGCCAGTCTGCCCGTGCGTACGTGACGTAAGTTAAGAGCGTTATGTAAAATAAAGCTGCAGTGAGTAGAATGCAAAAGATGCCAGAATTTTAAGTAGAGTGAGATCTCCTCATGCAGCTCTCCCTCTCCCCTCTCTGTCGCATGAGCAATGCATTCACAGAACAGCTAATAGAAATCTCTTTGTAAAATTATTTGATTCCTAGATTTTCTAAAGCCTGCAAACGCTGAAAATAAAGTGCCTACCACAGCTTTAAGTTAACTTACATAGTTAAAAAATTAGACAACGTTGGCTTTTGGTTTCACATAGGACACAGATAGCGGTCTCCTTGGTGAAAGTCCTCCGTTTGTTTGACCCATCCATCCACCCCAACCTCTTCCTTACGCAGACTTTGAATGTAAACTTTGATTAGAAGCGTATTTGTGATACGTCAAAAACAATCTGACAAAATCTGGGACAAAATATGTTTCCTATTAAAACGTAACTGAGAATGCAGTTTAGATTTATGGGAATGGAATTTTTAGGAGACAGGGCTGTCTCTGTATGTCACGCAAGTCTTGAAACAGGGCTTCTCTGATTGGTCAAGGTCCAACATTTAGTCTGCAGTGTTTCTCGGCCAAGTCGTGCCAATAATTTATGACTCTAATAGCTAATCTGACACAGTCAACACTTAAAAAGACTAAAATACAGTGTAATCTAATCTCAGTATTAGCGTTTGGTGGTGTTTTTGTGTCAGCATTCTAACAAGTTTGTTTCTTTGTGTGTGTCCATGACCACATTGTGTACATACAAGTGTAACATTCTCAACCTGTCTGCACTCTGGTCACGGCTCAGGCATGAAGAGAGCCATTATCTGGCCCTTGCTGAGCCCCCTGAGCCAATTTGATATGATGAATGTGCAATTTCCTTTGTCTCCGCACAGCCAGTTAATTACAATCTCTATCAATAAAGTGCGTCCCACTTCAGTGGTCGACATTGTAGACCAAAGAGTCACATCTTCAGACGACCTGTCACTCCAGTGAACGGCAGAATACCAAATCTAGACTAATTTAATGGGGTTGCTCTTGTTTTGAGAACAAGTCAGATAACCAGAGAAGATACACTTTAGCGAGACTAAATTAACCGCTTCAGTATTTACAAAGACTTCATTAAGCCTTGATCCTCTGCTGGTAATTAAGGGCTGCATTATAAAAGGATGGCCTAGCCTCTGTTTAAAAGGAGGACATATAGAGAGGGAGGGAGGGAGGGAGGGAGGAAGGGAAAGAGACTGTAAGACAAAGAGAGACAGAGAGATATTGATTTTTGACAAAATTAGAAAAACTATCTTTCATAATCATGAGCGATGTTGCATACCATGTTTGACAGTAGCAAACTTTTTTTTACCAACTCCCTTCACTGTCTGTCTGCCCCTCTCTTACACACACACACACACACACACACACACACACACACACACACACACACACACACACACACACACACACACACACACACACACACACACACACACACACACACACACACACACACACACACACACAGTAATGTAGTCATAAAATAATTAAATTCCTGCAACTGTCTTTGGAGCCCGGAAATAATAGATGACCCAAGACCACAGTGCTGAATTTGATACACAGATTTTCTCACTCAAAGCACACACACACACACACACACACACACACACACACACACACACACACACACACACACACACACACACACACATGCCGACGAGTATTTATCAGGAGGACAAATCACATTACTCTTGTCTGGGTATTGTGTCTGGAAACATAATAATCTGCAACTGTCCTAGGACCATAGGAAATTATCACATTTTAGAAAAGAAGGTGGGCACAAATAATCTATATACCAGTAAATTGCCACAATTTGTCTTGTGATATCTCATTGATACATTTGCGCTGATATTATCCAAACACTGAATCCTGAAGCTAAACTGAATCTATTTAGTTGTTTTCAGCATTGAGGCTCCCATTACTGAAAGCATTGTTGTCGGCTCAGCCATGACACACAGCATGTTATGTGTCTGTGGGTGACACAGGGGCGTCGGACTGGGGGGGGGGGGGAAGGGGACTGAGTACCCAGGGCCCTCATGTAAGGAGGGCCCAAAAAGATGCTAGAATGAATAGACATTGATGCAGGGAGGGGTCCATAGAAAATGCCTTTCTACAGGGCCCAGAATTCTGTGCTACGCCACTGGGTTGACATAGGAAAATGTACATATATATCTTCCCACTCAAAAGCTAGACATTAAGTTATTATTTTAATATTTGGCGGAGGATATTCAAGTAGACAAGCACTTGGCTGAGATCCCCCAGAGAAATAGGCATTTCTATATGGGCCCTTGTTTTTTTTCAGTTTCCAGGATGTGGTTTCAGAAAGCCATTGGGAGAGGAAGAATCATTATTTTCTATATGATATGATAATAAAAGTTGACAGCAGCATCTAATTCCCCTGATCATGACACAGATGATGCTGTAGCCTTATATTAAAAGAGGAATACAGTGCAGCATCTGCCTGAATGCTACTGCTGTATTGGGATAAAATGTTACAGAGATGTCAGACAAAGAGTAAGTACCAACGACAAATTGATTGGTGTGTGAGCCTTTCATCAAGTGAAAATATGTAGTACTTGCTAGTTAAAGCTTCTCAGATGTGAGGATTTTCTTGCTTGTGAACAGAATAGAGCTCAACAGTCCCGCCCCGCCCCCTCTGAGAGACCTTGGGTTCCAGAAGAAAATTTCCCATTCATTTCTCCCATTGACGTCTGGAAAAATCCGTATATAAAGAGTTTTGGACCATGCCTCAGGCTAACCAGCTACGACGTGAATCATAAGCATACAACATATCATTTTTAGTGAAAAAACGAACAGAAAATCAAAATAAAAGTCAAAGGTACAAGACTGTGTACACATTTTCATTATCGAAAGGCGGAACTACTCATCCCATAAACCACAGCGCACCATTGAATAAAGGAAGCTAACGTCAGTTTAGCTAACAGCTAATTTGGCTAACAGCTAGCTGAGACAGCATGTAATAACTTTAAAAGACCCTCAAAGTAAAAACCTGTAAATAACAATATAAAATATTGTAAAATATATAACAGCTATTATGTCAGTTGTAAACCCGCTTTCCCCAGTGTTTAGTTTGAGTTAACGTTATTTTAGACTGAATCAAGCTGTCAGCTAGCGGTTAGCCGAATTAGCTGTTATTAAACTAACGTTAGCTTCCCGATGGAGGCTAACGGCAAAAGTGTGGAACAGATCGTGATTCGTGCAGTATTGTAAATCCTCGTAAAACAGGATTATCACCTTGCACATGTGCATGACGGATCGTGCAGGCAGCACAGATTGGGTACCGACAGCTCCCCTCCTTATGGAAATTTTGCTTCTTTTGAATATGTGGCTCTTCAGCTAAGATCCTCCCCTCAAGCTATGCTTCTAAATATCTACAGGCCACCTAAATACTGTGCAAACTTCTTTGACAATTTTAATGAACTGCTATAATCTATAATCTGTATTAACTTTGACCGTGTAATTATTGCTGGTGATTTTAACATTCATGTTGACAACCCCAGGACCGAGGAACCAAAGAACTATGTTATGTTTTTGAGAGCTATGGACTGACTCAGCATGTGACACAGCCCACGCACAATAAGGGGCACACACTGGACTTGATTATCTCAAAGGGTCTAAACATTTCCAAGGTTGTGGTGACTGATGTTGCTCTCTCTGATCATTCCTGTGTTTTCTTTAACGGCACTATCTCGGTGCCCAAAAGTGTTCAAACAAAGTTAATCAGAAAACGGTATATCACTGAAAACACCAGTGAATCATTCATTCAGCTTTTCTCCTCTACACCCACCCTCTCAGGGGCCTCAGTCACTGAGCTTGTAGATAATTTCAACTGTAAAATTACGAATGTTATTGATGCTATTGCTCCCACTAAGGTCAAAGCTGTCTCTGGTAAGAAAAGATCTCCATGGAGAAATTTTATAGTGATGAGAACAGAAAAAGAAAGTGTCGAAAAGCTAGGCAACGGTTGGCGAAAATCGAATCTCAGATCCATTATAACACTTATAAAGAGAGACTTCGCATTTATAATCTGGAACTAAGAAATGCAAGGCGGTCCTTTTTCTCTGACATTATCGCCAGAAACAATAATAATTCACGTGCTTTGTCTGCTACTGTTGATATATTAACAAACCCTCCAGTACCAGTAGCATCTGAACTGTTGTCAACCAAGGCTTGCGAGCCTTTGCCTCCTTCTTCACAGACAAAATTCTGAAAATTAGACAGTCAGTGCTTCCATATCAAGTACGGGATATGTGTTGTCACAGTGTCCACGCAAAACAAATTCCAACATGACACAATTTCATACGATCAACCTTAAAAACCTGGAGGACATTATACAACATCTGAAAACCTCCTCCTGTTGCCTTGATATTCTACCAACGGGTGTTTTCAAAAATGTTTCGAATTGTTTGGCTTCTGATCTTCTACAGATTGTAAACACATCTCTGCTCTCAGGTATCTTCCCACAGGCCCTGAAAACTGCAGTCATCAAGCCACTCCTAAAAAAGAACAATCTAGACACGACACTAATGAGCAACTATAGGCCAATATCAAACCTTCCAATTTTTAAGTAAAATCATAGAAAAAGTGGTTTTTCAACAACTCAACCTTTTCTTATCGCTAATCAACAGTTTTAATGCCTTCCAATCAGGTTTTCGACCACACCACAGCACCGAGACGGCTCTTGTTAAAGTCTTTAATGACATCCACTCAAACACAGATAGTGGCAGTAGTCAATTTTATTCTTGTCTTTTAATGTTTTTAATTTGTTTATTAATGTTTTTAAATTGTTTTTAATTGTCTTCTAACTGCTCTTTAATGTTTTATGTAAAGCACTTTGAATTGCCCTGTTGCTGAAATGTGCTATACAAATAAAGCTGCCTTGCCTTGCCTTGCCTCCTCACCAGCATGAGTTCCACCAATCAGAGGCATCACTGTGGGATTGTGGGATTGTTCAGGATTGTGGGTAATGAAATATTTATCCAAGACATCGTGAATAAAAGACATTTATCTCAAAATAAGGTTGGTGCCCCATGAACTTTTAGCGTCTATATGAGCATATACAATCGCTTAGTTATGTCGTAGCTGGTTTTAAGTCTACCATCGACGGTTATGATTTTATGGCTTTATATGGCAATTGTCAATGGAGAAATTGTATTGTATTTTTATTTCCAGAACCCGCTGTGGGCGGGACTGTTGAGCTCTATACCTTTCAGACAAAATACCCATTTGACCGTTCACACATTTTTTTCTGACCATACTTATATTCAGTAGTTGACAGACCTATTTCGTTCACCCGCGACTATAGCATACTGCCCCATGAATGACAACTCTTTTTTAATACCCCCCCTTAAGTATATAGTTTAGAGAATATCATAGATCCAAGACAAAACTGACAGAAGCTACTTTAGCACCACAGATAGCATCATGGATTTATCAATACACAGCACAGTTATAGCTCAATGTATGGTCCTGCATTAAATCTACGCCGTATGAACGTGTAGATACAGACCCTATGCCGTACCCTATCAATCAATCAATCAATACAATTTTATTTAAAGTGTAAAATTACCATTAAACAGTGTCTCAGTGCACTTTAAATTAATGGAACACAGAAATAACAGACAGCAACAAAACAATATATATGAAACAATAAAACAATAATGAACAATACAAAACTAGCATCATAAAACAATAAGTGAAAAGGTTTGTTTGTGAAGGATGCAGAAAGGATGGTGTGTTATGGTTGGCTGCCGTATAATGGGTTTTCAACATAGATTTAAAAATGTCAACTGAGTGAGCTTCTTCTTCTAAGATGTAGTGGGAGGCCATTCCAAAGATGAGGGGCACAGTAGGAGAAGGAGAATGCTCTCTACTTTTCCTGCAACCGCTTTCCGACCGTGGTCAGAAAGCACAGGGAATACACTTTGTTTCTCCCTCTACGCCTCCAGAGTCGGTACTTGCTCTGAAGCTAATCCCCGTCACTCTCTCACACACACTGCCCACGCGCACACACACAAATGCCGGCTCTGCTATTCTCTCAAAGAGAAACGCTAGAATGACACAGACACCAGCACACAAGTATAAACCTCAGGCCAGTTACGTAGGCTACGTAAGCTCTGCGTAGAACCCCTGCAGAACCATAAATCCTGCTTTAGGCTACTGCTATTTCAGAGCCATGGTTGGGACCATAGATTCTAACTTGCACAAACTCTCTGCATCTGCACTCTCTGCTACTAGGTGATGAGACCATGGGCTTGCATGTTGGTCATTTTGCTAACAGGGGGGATGGCGTCCTTCCTCATGTCACCTACTGCTTATAATACTAGAACTAATGTTACACTACAGTACAAGAACAATGCTGGTTGTTTATTTCCATGTATTCTATATGGTGAGCCGGTGAGGATGCTGACCTGGGGCTTTTAGTACGATCAATGCATTAAGACCCTTTTTACAGGATTCCCCTTTTGAAACAATTCAGCTGGAAACCAGTGAAAGTGTTTTCAAACAACTCATGGAGCTAACGTTAGAATAATTAGCTAGCTAGCTACTGTCAGCCAATAAAATTGGTCGTCGACAGGACTATGTCTGAAATAAACACGTTGTTTAAAAAATGACTAAGAATTTTGAGTGGTAAATCTGCCACCATTATTTTAATCCGTTATATACAGTATCTCACAAAAGTGAGTACACCCCTCACATTTTTCGTAAATATTTCATTATATCTTTTAATGGGACAACACTGAAGAAATGACACTTTGCTATAATGTAAAGTATTAAGTGTACAGCTTGTATAACAGTGTAAATGTGCTGTCCCCTCAAAATAACTCAACACAGCCATTAATATCTAAACCGCTGGCAACAAAAGTCAGTACACCCCTATGTTAAATTCCCATAGAGGCAGGCAGATGTTTATTTTTAAAGGCCAATTATTTCATGGATCCAGGATACTATGCATCCTGATAAAGTTCCCTTGGCCTTTGGAATTAAAATAGCCCCACATCATCACATGCCCTTCACCATACCTAGAGATTGGCATATGTCGGTTAGCCTAATAGCTGGTTTGATTTGCATTGAGAGTATTGATTTTATGGAAAATACCCCATGCCAACCTGTAGGTGGCATGGGGTACCTTTATGACATAAATAACCTGTTATATAAAAACATCTAATCTCTCTCACTTTCTCAGTCTGAGAGGACAAACAAGGGATTCACATTCATTAGAAAACTCACTCAGATAAATTGCACATGGCTAACATGCACCTGGCTAACATATATATATATACTGTATAAGCTTGCTCTCACTATATCACTATATATTAAACTCCTAACATTGTCGTTTTTTTCAAGTTTTCCCCTGTGTGCATCACCTCCAATTCTAGCCTGTCACCACCACAGGAAGACAGGCATCCTGTGGGGAAAACTGAGCACACACACACACACACACACAGACACACACACACACACACACACACACACACACACACACACACACACACACACACACACACACACACACACACACACACACACACACACACACACACACACACACACACACACACAAAGACACTGAAAAATGAAGTGGAGACTTTGACATTTGGCTAGTGAAAGGGCTCCTGTCGGCTTTGAAAATGTGTATCCTAAACATTAAACATTCAGGAAGGAATACCAAACTGACCTCTGCAAATGTGCGAAGTGGAAGATGTCAAGAACAGATTACATTATGGCAACCATACCCACATGACTTATGAGTACTGAGGGGAGATACAATTATTATGTCCTGTGTTTCTCATACATATGCAACTGCACACACTGACTATGTGACTGGAAATTAATCATGAAAAGTGGGAAATTATTCTCATACATTTAGTGAAAACCACTGGCCCAAAATATTATATTAGAGTAAGTATAACATAAGTGTCAATGATGAATCCTGTATGGTCCAAAATCTGTTATATTTCCAGCCATTAATGTATGAACTCATCATAGAAGACAGAAATAGGCATCTCAAAAGTATCAGTATAGCTGACAGAGTGTGCCAGAGGCTGACATTTATTGTAACACTGTGGTCTCTATAGCTGTGGCAATGTTTCTGTGCAGAAACATTGTTCAGATTTTGGAGGTGAAGTATAATATCAGAGCTTCTTCCATAATTTGGCAGATGGAGCTTCTGTCTGTAACAGCATCACAAACCTATGGGTATACATTTTTTGCATTTTGATGCTGTAAATGTGTATCCCAGTGTGTATTTATTGTCAAATTTAAAATAAAATGAATCTATTTTGGGATGTGCAGTGGGTTGAAAACATATACAAACTGTACAGTATCAATGATTACATTTGATACCAGAAAACAAGGCAACAAATTGACATTTTTGCATGAATTTTGAGGATGTAAATGTACAAATATATATGTATATTTTGAGAAAGTCTCAAAAAAGTAACTAAAACATGATTATCACTGCCAAATATGTGTTGTAAACTATACAGTATGAATGTTTAGGAGTACAGATAGATCATTCCATTCTCAGTCTTAGTTATCAAGATAAATACTGAAACCAAGAATGACATCTTTTGGTTTAGCCAACATTCTTGCATGCATTTTGAAGCTGCACATGTATACATTTGTAGTTTTGATTTAGAGACTAATCTACTTTAAAAGAGGTTGAAACAGTATCAAACACATTTTTTTTGCTGTTTAATGTTTTAAAGTGGTGTTATGTAAGATATACAGTATCAATGACTAGACAGATACATCTAATGAAACCAAGACTGACATCTCTTGGTTCAGCCTAGAAATTGAAATTTTTACATGCATTTTTAGGCTGTGCATGCATGTCTGAATGCGTTTTCTGTTGTTGTTGTTGTTGTTGTTGTTGTTGTTGTTGTTTTTGTTTGACACATTCCGGATAGACCCACTGTCATCTAATGTTTAAACCAAGAGACATATTTTGGTTCAACCAACAAATTGACATTGGCGGTAAATAGCAAAACACCTGACGTCAAACACATTAGTGGTGTCATTATTATGTACAACATAGCCATAAGTGAAGGAATTCCATTATTTACATTATTTAACTGCAAAAACATTAAGTTACTTTGTGTTTTGCGCGTGGGCAGAGCAGAGGATCGATATTGTTGGGAAATACTTAAAAATGGTCAGATCCACCCTTGTTCGATGTCTATGTTTTTTAGATGCTCTTTGTACTTACCTTGGTTTGTGGTTCCCGGGTCCGACAGGATACTTCTAAGCAAGAACAAAAACACACCGTATTTCCCACCGGAGCACATCGTTGAGGCAGACACAAGTGCGCTCTGAACTAAAACGCTGCACAGACTCCTAAGTAGATCCCCAAAATGAAAAGGTAAGGAGCTCTCATGAACGACGCTCTGAAATCTTCCCCGTATCCAGAGTTGTTATTTATTTATTTATAGTGCATCCATCCCGAACCCCTCCATGTGGAGACGGGCAGATATACGATGTAAACGGCCAGCCATTGCGCACAAAAAAAAAAAACGACGGATTGAGCTGTAGCAAGTTAAACATAAATAAATAAATGGAGGATTAGTTGTCTGGAAACCTTAAACACGGACAGGTCCGAATAGACAGTACTATCCCAAAAGCGAACTTCCCCGATGAGTGTTTGTGGTAAAGTTAGTCTGTTTGTCATTTAATGTTTTTTATTCCAAAACAAGGGAATGATGGAGAGAAATGGGAAAATCCCGGACTTCCCGCCTCACTTTCAGCCAATGCATCCCTCAGCGTGTCTCTGTATCACTGCGTGTGTATCTCTCTGTCTCTCTCTCTCTCTCTCTCTCTCTCTCTCTCTCTCTCTCTCTCTCTCTCTCTCTCTCCTCAGAAAAGGGGGGGATGCTCTGGCACAAGCAGAGTAGCCGATTTATTTTACCACAAGTCAATGCGTGATAATCTTACTTGTCTTTGTGCTATTTCTTACTTTACA
The DNA here is from genome assembly GCF_010015445.1 of Perca fluviatilis. Classification (NCBI taxonomy): domain Eukaryota; kingdom Metazoa; phylum Chordata; class Actinopteri; order Perciformes; family Percidae; genus Perca; species Perca fluviatilis. Next base: position 22,337,013 of record NC_053114.1, read on the forward strand.
TTACGTAAAACGCGCGGTCCACTCGTTTCCATCAGACGGAAAGTGTGGTCTTCTCTGTTATTGATTCAGTGGGAGACAGAAACACTGGGGAGATGGAAGGAAATATGAAGCCATTATTTAAGTCGGTCTATCCATCTCTGTGCCATGATGTAGGTTATACCTGCATTGGATTATGTTGTAGGAATAGTAATGTGTCTGGGCCAGTTTCTATTTATGGTGGCAGGGGAGGAAGGCAAGCAGACAAATAGAGTATAAGTTGATATGGGGCATGGTGGGTTGAAGGTACACACACACACACACACACACACACACACACACACACACATACACACACACACACACACACACACACACACACACACACACACACACACACACACACACACACACACACACACACACACACACACACACACACACACACACATTTATTTATATGTTCCTTTGCTGTGAGTCACATTTAAAGCACACATGATTCATGTACTGTAATTTAATGTTCCTCTTGCTGGCCATATGAATTGATATAACACACGAGTGATTAATTAAAATTGAAGACTTTTATATTACTTTTATATTGTTGTTTAGGTTTGCAAACAGCCAAGTGTTTTGATACCCGTGGTTTGGTAATTGTTAATACAACTAAAAAATATTTTTTGTCGCTTCCTTAAGTCCAGTTTTTTGAAAGCTTAGAAACCTCTCCCAACCACCACTGTAGTATAACTAGATGTTTTAGTTTTCAAACAGACACAGACGAGGAGGGTAGTGTCACCGTTTGTTGAAATAGGGCTTATCACGGTCTCCCTAGTTTTCCTAACTAAAGGGGGGAAAACAATTTTTTTTTTTTGTAAGATATCGCCACTGCCTGCCACCAAACGGCGTGCATTATAGTGAATGGAATCCTATGTTGCCAGTTAGCATGTTGTGAGTAAAAGTGAGCCAACAAAAGACAAAAAAAACAACCTAATTACTTGCACTGAGACAAAAAATGCGTTGGCCCACCTATCTACAGCCAGAGTAGACCGTGATAAGCCCTAGTTCAACAAACGGTGGCGTATTCCTTTAAATAAAATCATTTAATAAGGTAATTACTTCAACTGGCGCCCCCCCAAAAAAATAAAGATAAAGGCTAGCCCCTTTCAATGAAGGAAAAAAGGACTCATCTCTTTTCTCAATGCACCTCAGTGGGCACCAGGCATAATACAGCATTTCAGCACCATGGACAGTGACACCAGACCGCAGAAGAGTTTGTCTCTGGTATTGAGTCTTTGCCTGTGTGGTTGCCAGTGGGTTCGGACATTTAAATTAGGAGTATTTGGGTGCCATCTGTATGCACAGAAGTGAGGTTTTTCCCTACTTCCAAATGTTTAATTTAGCTAACAAAATCAAAGTGTTCTGATATTGCTGCTTCAGGTTTCCAGGGACAATTTCCGTTCCCCCATCAGTATTTCCACCCTTTGCTAATATTGGCAGGATATGAGAAAGATAAAAAAGTGGGAATAGATTTTTGCCACACACAGCATTATTGTATCTAAAATATACAAATACAAGACTGTATGATGACTGGTAATGACCATGTTCTTCCAATTTATTTTGTTGGAACACTTTTGGATTGATTGACTGTACTCACTATAAGCTGATCAGCCTTGTCTTTCTCTTTGCTGTATCATCCGTTTCTACCTGCTGTTTGAAAGACTCTCAGTGTGTACCTATTGATTCTAATGGTCACTTTTAAGCCATTTACTTCCTGCAGAGTGACTGGAGCATAACTGCATTCCATATTTTTATGATTCAATTTTTGCCCTATAAGCAGTGGGTCTGAATCATTTAGTTTGTCTGTCTTTAGGCGTGATTTAAAAACAGGCAGAATTGGGCCGTCCTCACATGGAGGGGAAGCTCGTTCCACAGTTTGGGGGCGACAGCTGAAATTTTTTACACAGTGTGTTACAGGTCTTGGCGATTACTACTGCATGTATGAAAAAAAGTTATAGTATAGCAGTGTAAGTATAACTCCTATTGTGGCTCCAGAGGGAGCTGTGTGGAATGTGATACATTACCTCAAGTGATGTCACTTGTATAAGAAGCTAAAGACTACCAGTTTAAAAATGAACAAAAGCTTAAAATGAACCAAAGCTGGGAGTGTGGAGTTTGAAAAAAGTGAGACCTCTGTAGGCCACTCCTCATCTCTGCTTGAGGCTAGCAGCTCAAGGCTACATTAGCTGTTACGAGCATAACACACCCGGATCTATGACTGATATCGCTATCATCTAGCATCACTCTCAAGACAAAGCTTTCATGTGAAACCCCACTTGTGTTAATTAATTTATCTCTTAATAATTATCTCAGCAAATGGGCTGTAACAGGGGTTTAGGCTTTTGTATTGCTTCTGCTGCACATTTGACTCCTTTGGTAAATCCGCCTTTTGTGTAGTGCTGTTTAGCGCTTCCCCCTTTCACATGCTTGGCATGGTCTTTGTGTTCTTATAGTAGGTTTCTTTTAAAAGTAACATCTACTTGACTTAAAGCCAAAAATACTGCAGTACAACTTTTATCATCTGGCTTTTGGCAAAATAAATAAATGTTAATACATAATATGTAGCTCTTGGCTGTACAGTAGGGGATCTTTGAACGTACAGTAATGTTTGGTACTGTATAATGTGTTATAAGTGTCAGGGAAGGTATATTATTATACTCTAATGCATCTATAATATATATGATCTATAATGTAAAAGGGTGTTGTGGTGTCGTTGGTAGCGATGCTGTTATGCTATGTGGTGAGGAATCCGCTGACACTGTTTCTTGATTATAAAGGTTTATTTACATCGAAGAAATCAGCATCAATTTACAAGCTCTGCAGAGCTCGGAGAGGACCTGTTTTCCCAATTCTCCAGTGGTCCTCTGTCTTTCTTTGTTTGAACATGGTATATATTCTATAACATATGTAACATAGATGGGGGAGGAAACAATACTTTGACCAATGGCTACAAGCCAACTGGCCTTATTTTGGAGGGGCCATTGATAATGCATCACAGATGTTTTCCAGAGAGGTGTCTTCTGAAAGTAGAGTAAAGTTCATACGAGGTCTCCTGTCTATATAAATATTTACACCGCTGTTATCAATACCTGTAACTGCAAATCAGTTTATATTACATTACATTTACGAAAGGGCTTTTGACACAGAAAACTCAATTGGGATAAAGACACAAATAAAAAAAACTATTGTCCAGCCACACAACAGAGAGTGCAGAGGCTCATGCTCTGTTCTCAACCAGCAATACCTCAGCACTGCCAGATTGAATTTTCCCTCTTTCCAGTGGCTAACAATCACTTTCCACCCACCAGAACACCTTCAGTTCTTGTGCATCTTTGAATTGAGAATTGACACATCTTGTTGCTCCAGATACTGAAACACAGATGCTGCGTCACCTGTGTAATGAAGACTTAAGGCTGATTGCCATTTCCACATATCCTTTACAAAGACTACACAAGCCCATACATGTTCCAGGTCCTCCAAAGCCACTGTTGTTCTTACATTTCACTTTAGATGGAAATAATCACATTTTCCACATACGCAATTTTATTAAGTGATTCATAATAGACAGCTTTACTGTGATCGACCCATACAGCACCTATGTGAAATGTCTCCATATGCAACGTGGACCATCAGAAAAACAAAACCTTAGGCAGATGTATGCTTGAAACAAGCTAATTTGAACAGCCTGTGAAGCTGCTCCAAATGGCCTCACTTAAAAAGCCTGCCACCATGGAGAATGGCAAGATGGAATAATCATTCCAATTTGGGATACCAGTGCACATTTACTTTTTGCTGGATAATTAATGGTGTTGCAGATTGTCAGTTTTAGTAAGTTACAGAAATATTTTGGGAATGATGCAAGCAGAAAGATCAGTATTTTAACATATCATTAATACAAGTTATTACAATTCATTATGTGGGGAACATGGATGTATGTACCAAATGCCATTGCAATCCATCCAATAGTTCCAGAGGCATGACACTGTGAACAAAAAATGTCAACCAGGTGATTACTGAAGATTACATCACCTGGGGACCATGAATGTGAAACTTCGATGGCTTTCTGTCCAAAAGTTGTCAAGACATTTCACTCTGGACCAAAGTGATGGATCAGGTTTCTCGACCGACACTGCAATGCTAGCCAGTGGTGGAATGTAACTAAGTTTAGTACAATTTTGAGGTACTTCTAATTTCCATCTTATGCTGCTTTATATTATAATATATAAAATATTGTACTTTCTACTCCACTACATTCATTTGACAGCTTTAGTTACTTTGCAGATTCTGATTATTAATACAAAATCTAAATCAACAAATACATTATGATGTATATTTGTACATAAATAATAGTAATCCATTAATATAATAATATGATTGTAAAAGTGGGCCATTCTGCGTAACATGTACTTTTACCATGACTATTTCAAGTATATTTTTATGCTAAAACTTGCTACTTCTGAATGTTTCTCCCACCACTGATGTTAGCATGGCTACAAAACTGAGCATAAAACAGTGAGAAAAATTGCAGAATAAACGGGAAGCTTTTAAAGATGGGCTTTGGAACTGTCGTTCAAGTATAATTACCTCAAAGTAAACTTTAATTACATTAACACGATTCAGAAAAGAGAGCAAATTGTAATTGTGTAATGATCCCCTTAAGTTGCAAAGTGAGCAGAGTAGAAGTGAACAGAGCAGCTGTACCAGTGAGAAGTCTTTCAAGTTACCAGGACAGAATGACCTGTGAAAGAATAAACCCTCATAAAGTCCTGGATAGGGATTATCACGCTTCAGCTGCAGACTGGCTGAGACCGTAAAGAGCTTTAGAGCATCATTTCCTGCAGCCCGTGTACTCTTACACATCTCCTCTGCTGTAGGACACCACACATTGTGCTGCCTGATTATTCCTGAATTGGTCTGCCTTTCAGTCTACATCTTTATTTGCCCTCCACATTTAGAGGACACGTCCCTCATCCCTCTCTGCTTCTTTGCCTTGTTTCTGTCCTGTCACACTCTTCAACCTTTCTCATCTCTGCGTTTCGTTCTCTCTGTCTTCTCAGCCTTCATTCTCTCACCCTTCCTCAACACCTCTGCTTTTTCTTTCCTTTCTCCTTTCTCTCCACAAACAACCCATTCCCCTCTTTCAGATCTTCTGCTGTAGCACCAAGCCACCAAGCCACCTACCCACGCACTTTTTCTCCCTCCGTCCATCTTATTTTGTTATGTATGACCTCTCTCTCTTTTCCTCTCACTCTCTCCCCTCCTCCCATCTTTCTCTCTGTGAATATTTCATGATTTGGTGGCACATTGCTGAGGTGAGGAGCCTTCCTCTGTCTATACTGTAGCTTGCACAGCACAAATATTTACTCTCCTAGCTGAGCTTAGTTCAGTGTTAGTACAGACTAACTGTGTGTGTGTGTGTGTGTGTGTGTGTGTGTGTGTGTCTTATAAGTAACAGTGATCACATGTGGCATAATGCCCCAAGGGGAAAGGAGGTCTTTGGTCTCTTCCTATATTGATGTTCCTGCTCCAATTCACACTCTCTGAAGTCTTCTTGGACAGACAGACAGACAGACAGATAAGGAGAGTCTGGATATAAAGGTAGGATATAGAAGATAGAAGGGTAAAAGGCGTTGAAGTGCAGAAAATGTGGGAGAAGAGAGAGAGAGAGAGAGAGAGAGAGAGAGAGAGAGAGAGAGAGAGAGAGAGAGAGGGAATCTCACAGTGCCTGTGCATTGACAAATGTCTGTTCTGTTTTGGCTGGCGAGAATGGAGCTCAATTGCAGGTCTGGAGGAACATCAAAACACAATTAAGGGCTGACATGGAACTGGTCATGCAGAAGAGTGAGGACAGGGGAAGAACCGGAGCTAGAGGAAGGAGGAGGAGAGCTCGGTAAAGAGAAGGACGAGAAATTGAGATATCCGGGAAGCAGACAGAGAAACACAGAGACACAATATTTTATTGGCAATGATTACAGGAAAAGTGGAAAGGGAGTTGATAGAAGAGGGAAAAGACAATACTGTTATTTAGAAGGTGTGTATTTGTCTGTGAATAGAAGGGAATAGTCTCAGGCTTTTTTATTAGTGCTTGGTATGTTACAGACCAGATTTCAGCCTCTGTGTCGATTGGGCTGTCCACCACGTGTAACTATTTCAATCAGGAGAAACTTTGTTGAAAGGTGCAAATAAGTTTATTCATCACATGATGCACAAGGTTGAAATGTGAGTCTTTGGTGATAGACTCCATCGCTATGTACATTTTTATAAGGGGTAGAAAGGCCATGAGTAGGCAGGAATATCTCCCCCGATGGAGTCTGGACACTGGTGGTGGTGGTGGTGAAGGAAGCCTGAACCCTGGATGGATGTTTTGGGTGCGGGGCTTCAGGTGGAGGACCCTGGGTGCTGTGAATGATGTGAATGATGATGACTGGAGGTGAATGGGGTGAAGGAGGGTTGCTGGATTGCCTGAAATGACAAGTGACTGCGGCAGAGAGGAAAACAGATATTGAAGCAGGGATGCAATGATGTGATTGACTCATGGAAATCACATTCAAATTCTGGCTGGTTTAACTGAAGAGTGAACGCCCAGAATCAGCTGATCAGATTAGGAAAGAGAGAGAGGAGAATGAAAGCATCAACACATTTTCACTCTCCCGTTGCGTGAAATACAGACACTTGGTCATGTGTCTTTGGCGTTTGTTATTCACGCTAAAAGTCTCCTTTAGCGTCGGGGCTGTTGACGTCACTTTTGTCACTTAAGTTTAGGAAAAGATCGTGGGTGGGGTTATAAAATGTATCCCCGGTCTCCTGGGTCAAAGTCCTGTGTTGTTTGATCCATCCACCATCCCAACCTTCCTCCTTACGCGGCATTTTGGTCTTTCTTATCTTACAGGGCCGCGGTCAAGCTGCTGCTCTGCCCGGTGCGTTCCATACATATGCTAAAGGGTGCTTTTTACATTTTTTTTTCATACAATTATTACATAATTTCTTGGCAAACATCAGCTGGGCTCAGTGACCTTGTCCCCAGTCTTGTCATCGTGAGGTTGCCACGTGTTCTACCATCATCCCTGTTCAGAGACCTAAACTTGTGCTCACCAACCACATCTGGCAACATGCACTACAGCTGGAAACACTGTACAGAATTGTTGGGTGGACGGAGAAGCTGTTGTTTGTATTTCTCAACGTTCAAGGTGTCAGTGTTCGCATGGCCTCCTCTGAACTTGTGTACAATGGTTGGTATTTCTGTCTTCTTTTCTTTTTAATATAACACTTCTCCTCTGTTTGTTTTGAACATATATCAATATACATGTTACAATTCCATTAGCATTCATTCCTTCCAGAATGCATTCTAATTGATATGCTTGAAAAATCTGGATTTGAACTTCTAAGTTGCTGTCTGAAGACACATCAGCTTCAAAGCTGTTAAGTCACCACGAAAAATCCTAAAAACCCTGTGACTATTAACCACAACTCCATTGCTATTAAACGGAGCAGTGAGCATTGAACGACAAAATGGGCCATATGAAAATTAAGTCGCATGTATGTTAAGTTTCATATTTATTCTAGGCTTGTTCTGCCCTTTTGAAAGTGTGTAGTGTTTAAATGATAAACTTTATTTTCCCTCAGGGAGAAGTTTCATTTTAGTCAAAAGCAAAAAGGTCACAATTAACATTTTGTTAATGTGTTTTTTTGATACCCAGGAGGGATTGCTATAACCGTGAAAATAAATAAAGGGGACTGAATAGATACACGCTAAACAATACAGATAACATACATTAAAATCTCTTCTAAGACATTCAAAACAGAGCACTCTTCATGAGTCACCATCATCACATTGCCAAAAAAGAAATATCACAAAGTTTGAGCAGAAGTGTGAAAACAAGGTTAGTCATGCTTTGAATTCGACCTTTGTAACATATCGTATTAAAGTGTTTATTGGCGATAGGGTTATACCTTTTGGTGATACCTATCCATATAACAGTAAATCTGCAATGTCTTCCTTCAAGTCAGAGGACATTTTAGGTATTCAACCCTACATCTCCAGTGCGACGAGAAGATGACATATCAAACATCTAGGACATCACATAAAATGTGACAACTCCCCCTCCTGCCTTTGTTCTAAAGCTGAGAAAGGCTTTCAGTCGATGCGTGACCACATTTGAACACCTGTAAAGACCTGTTGTTTTGAGATCGATCTCGGTGGCAGGAGGGGAAGCCTCGATTTAGGGTTTAGGAATTGGATTGAAGCTGTGTCTAAGAGGCCCAGTGGGATGTTGAATCCTTGATTAAGGGATGTGAAAGGCTTCATGCCCTTCAAAAGTGTTATAACAGGTCTGCACACACTATTTATGGTAACTATGGACAATTTTACATTAATCCATAACATAATAATATAATGTTGCACTACTTTAAAACATGTAATATCCTGTACATTTTCAGTAATATCAATCCAGCGAACCCGGTATAAAATGTAAAAAAAATTATACAAAAAAAAAAAAAAACTTAACCAATGAAAAGCTCCCGCACTAGCTCTTTCTCTCTTTTTACACTCTCTCTCTGTGAAGTAAAGTGTCCTGATGAGGATTTAGCTCAGGCCAAGTTTGATAAGATGAGTCAGTGAAACCCATGTATCACTACTCCAGGGGAGATTTGAAAAGAGGTGGCACCTCGCTGCTGCCCTCTCACTGACTATAAAGACAGCCAGCACAGCAAACTCTCAGCAAGCTAGATCCTCCCACGAAGTGATCAAGCAGAGAACTTATTTCATCCAAGAATACTTTTTTTCAGGCCTTGTGATGCATGGCTGATAACGCATGATTGGCAAAAAAAATTTAAAAAAAAGTATGTTGCAGTTATAGTTGTACTTTGCCATTATGGAGCCTTGTTATTCTCATTTTACTAAAGTGAGTGTCCCAGAGTTTTGCAGACAGTTTTGCTAAATATTTGGTAAATATTAAACAGAGTGTTTTCTCTCCCCTTCAACAGTTGGCAGGTCTTTTATTTGCATGCTAGCGGCATGGCTCTTTGGATGGCAATGTTGATCTGTCGGCTGTCCACTACTTTGGGCCCTGACTGAAATATCTTAACAACTATTCAATGGAAATCTATAAATGTTTGTACAATGTTTCATTGTCCCCAGAGGATAAACCCTACAGACTTTGGTGATCCACTCACTTCATACTCTATACTCTTTTACTTTAGTGTATTTTAGTGAAACGTCACTAAACGACCATTATTGGAGGGTTGCCATGTAATATAGCATACACATTCTTTTCACATCCACCTCAAAATAATTTGTTAAACTTTGGTGATCCCTTAACCTTTCCTCTAGCAGCATCATCATGTCAACATTTTAATTCATCCAATACTTTAGTTTATGATCAAATACCTTCCCAATTACTGATATTTCCATCAGCTGCACTTTATTTGTAATGCTAGTTAGCAAATGGTAGCATGCTAACAAGCACATTTAAGATGGTGAACGTTATACCTGGTCAACATCGGCATGTTAGCATTGCCATTGTGAACATGTTGCTAAGCTAGCATTAGCGTTTAGTTCAAAGCACAGCTGTGCCAAATTACAGCCTCACAGAGGCTCTTACACTCTTAGCCTGGTTCCTAATAAAAAACAAGTTTTTATTTTCATTGTACTCTCTCCATCACTGTCCATTTGTGATCTAACTTAATCCATTTTTGCCATCCTCACACCTGCCACCCTTTGTCTTATATCTCATTGATCATAATTAAAGGTTAGAGACTCATTTGACCCGCTGTGTCTTTCTACTTCCTGCCAGCTATTTCATCTCCACTAGATCTTCCACCTCATTACCTTTCAGTTAACATGATTAACCTTACTTGTCTTCAAATTGTCTTCAACAAGTGTCATACATTGTGCCATGTCTTAAGAAGAAGCTGTATGAAAATAACACTTTTATAAAGTTTTAATCAATTGTTTATTTAGTATGTTACCCAATGGATGCCATTTACTACAAAAACAAACAATTCCTTGCACCTCTCTTATGTCTTTATTTTGAAGACTTTGACCTTTTCATGTTGCATTAACTATAAATTTGTCTGGTTTATATGTTAATTGCCTAAAATGTAAATGTAAATAACAATTAAGCTGTCATATTTAATGCTAATATGCGTTGCATTTGACAAATTATATATGGTACTGAAAAACTACAGCTAATTTTGGTTAAGCTTTGTATTTGCTGAAAAGTATAAATTTGGCTCACAGTCATTTTTCACACCATATTTCGCTTTCCCTGCACCTTTAAGTCTGACCAGGTGCACTCTGGTAGTTTCTCAAAGAAATGGAGCTTGTGTCTGTGGCAGCTTAATGTGGATTTAGCTGGAACAAAAAGTTGTGTTTGGAAATTGATGTGGCCATGGCCTGACAAGGGCTTTTCCTGCCTTTGACCAAATGCATGCTTGGAAAGGCTCCACTGAATGCAATAAGCAGGTACAATATGCAAAATGGATGGATGGATGATGTATATGGTATGCTGAAGCGTATCTTCTTTTGAATCTAATTGAACTCCCCACTAATTCCCTTGTTATAGCTGATGAGTGTTGGACACGCATGTGGACGAAACACGGGCAGAGAAAAGAGGTGAATGAAGCTTAAGTGGTAGAAGATGATTTAAGTTGTATGTGACCATTTATAATTAGGAGAGGAAAATTAGAAAAAGAAAATAAGTTTATTTCTCACGAATTGAAATGTGAGTTTTGTTTGTTCCAGACATGCTGATGACTCACTTTCTTCACAGTCTTGTCACATTTTGTTCCTGAGCTCATTTGAGCTCCCTCTGACTGTGAACAACTCAAGATGCATCAGTGACCTTAAACAAGAGTCATTTTATTTCATTTACAAACTAAAAACTCAATATCATCCTTGTGAAAGTGTTTTGCTTTACCTGAGAATACATTCTGATGTTTTTGCAATTGGTAGGTTGTGATGAAGAAGAGTTTATTTGACACACAAGTCTGGCAAACTGACTATGCACAGCCTCACTGTGTGACTAAAATCTCTAGGAACCTTTTAATAAAACATTTATAATTCATGATGATAATTTAACTACTTCTGTAGTACCATTTAGTCACCTGCATTATTCATTTTAACTAGCTGTGCATAATGAATGTGGCAAAGCAGCAACAACACAAAAGACTGTTTATGTTTTCACACCTATTGGATATTGTTGCCCCCAAGGCTTTGACCTTCATGTTTGTTTGTTGGCATATTTCAACTGGCATTAATTACAAAATAATCTGTCATTTCTCTTTATGTATCAGTTTAGGAAATAATTAATACAAAGGAGGGTAACTAAAATGGTAAGGAAAAATAAGCAAAGTTCTGTTAATGTTGCCCTTGCTTACAGATTCATGTTTGTGCGTCCGATCATATGAACATACTTTCATGTGAAACATGTCTGTCTGTGTGTATGTGCACTTAAAGCCAGTCCTGCTCCTACATAACTGCTTTACCCATACTATTTTGTGTGTGTGTGTGTGTGTGTGTGTGTGTGTGTGTGTGTGTGTGTGTGTGTGTGTGTGTGTGTGTGTGTGTGTGTGTGTGTGTGTGTTTGTGTGTGTGTTGTGTGTGTTTGTGTGTAATGTTCAGCCATTCTCCTTATTGGCCCAACCAGTAAGAATCTCCTGGTGCTTGTTAGAAAACCAGTACACATGCAGGACATGAACATATCAGCTATTTTGCATTTCCAATCAATCAATATCTACGGTTTGATTTACGTATTAAAACTTACCATGTTAATAGCTTTATTGAATTCCCAAAGAACCATAAAGAGTAGCTCTTTTACAAGATGGATTAAATATAACTTCAGTATATTGGATTCCCAAAGCCTTATTCCTCAAATATAGTACTTATTGATTTCAAGGAGAGGGAGGAAACAGACCTCATTCAGTCCAGCTTTGATATTCTGGCCAATAGCCACCTGTCACATTAATGTAATCCACCTCCAGACAAGAGAGATATGCAAACGCAAAGTCTTCTCAGCATCTATACACTATATACTATGGGCACAATAGTGGACAACTTTGGAAGGTACTAGATAAAGCCTAATATTAGATTCAGCTGAACTTTACAAGTCATATTTACACAGAAATGGATGTTGTCCACATGTCTTACGTTGATATTGCTTCAGCATCTGTGTGGACAGAGAGATCACAGCGACTAAAACCCTTTCAACATAGGTGCACGTGAGTAATTCCCCATGACGTATGTGAACCTTTAAATTAGTCAGTTTTTAAGTTTTATCAATGTTTGATTGATAATACTTATTCACTTATATGAACACTGAGTTAGGGTTTAATATTTAAGGCAGGGCCAATGCTCACAGTTAACAATGCTACTGAAGTGGCCATCATGGGCCTTTTTGAGTGAAGCCATTTTGACATGTTGAAAACACAACTGTAAATAATACAATTAATGTTGGCTGAATTTCCTTTAGCTTCTTCAGTTTCAGGGTCACTTAAATAGAACAGAGCCATCGTCAGAGGAAAACGGACATTAGAGGGAACTAAAACATCGCTGCACGGGACGCTAGTTAACACTACACTCGACAGCAGGTAACGTTAGCCTACTGTTAGCTAGTTAACACTACACTCGACAACAGGTAACGTTATCCTACCGTTAGATAGTTAACACTACACTCAACAGCAGATAACGTTAGCCTACCGTTAGCTAGTTAACACTACACTCAACAGCAGGTAACGTTAGCCTACTGTTAGCTAGCAGCTGGGGTAAACAGAGATGTGTCACCTTTTTCAGCCCTTTTGAGTTTGAGGTATTATTTTAATATAATATTACATTCATTATGGCCTTTAGAAAAAAATAAAAATTGTGGAGGTGGGGTAGTGCAATATAGGCCCCTGTGGGGGCTAAGCTTTTGTCCTTAATGGCATTTTTTCCCCCTTACATTACTTTTACTTTTATACTTTAAGTAGTTTTGAAACCACTACTTTTACACTTTTACTTGAGTAAAAAGCTTGAGTTGATACTTCAACTTCTACAGAAGTCTTTTCAAACCCTAGTATCTATACGTCTACTTGAGTAAAGAATGTTAATACTTTTGACATCTCTGGCCATCGTTAATGTTATTAGTAACACAAGTCCAAATGTCTGCTGTGAGAAATGCCTTTTATTTTGGTGAGTACATGGTTATCATAAATGATAGAAAGGATGGTCAAATGTACAAAAATTAAAGCACAGTTGTAATAAAACAAAAATATATACAGTATAATAACCAAAAAACATAGTAGCACCTTCTACAGTTTTAATATTTGACTCAATATTAATTGAGTTAATTGTTAGAGTTTAATTAATGATTTATGTCATGCTTACTATTAACTCGTTCATTGGGTTTATTAGTTGGGTTTTATATTTAAGGTAGTGTTAATGCTTATGGTTTGCAATTCTACCTATGGGTGCTATCAAGTGGTGGCATGGCGGCTTTTGGTAGGTGAGGGGGAGACACTACACGTGATTGGGTAAACATTTTAACTAATGAATATCACCACGCTGCTTCCCCAGTTGATTACATACATTAAGACAATTATTAATATTATTATCTATTATAAGTTTTCTGAAATGTTATATTTAAAGATGCTATTGAGCCATTATCTTATTAAATATGTGCTAATTTGCATACATTTCCCGAAATCTGAACATTAGTGTCAATAAAGCAGCGATTGTACACACTATACAGTCCTGAGAGGGGGTCTTATTAGGCAATATAAGTCAAAACCCCTGCATGAGTGGGCTAAGTGTATGTAGGGCCTTTAAGGCAAATTTTACAATACATATCTTTAAAGGCAGTTTTCTTAAAATTTGTTTTTCTCATACTCTGAGCCAGAAATCTCCACTTCAGTAGCGCGTACATACACCAAACTTTCATTCCTATCTATATTCTGAAGGTTTGTACAGAGGGGGTTTCTTCATATATCATACATAGCCTAATATTTTATTATTTTATTCATAATTTATGGAGTGATAAAAAGAAAAATCCCAAATTTCCTCTGTAAAAACCATTTGACTCTAATATGTCAACAAAATGAAACAAGAATTTTGAACTTGGCTTTATCTTCCCTCCTCTCTTGCTTCGCACCTGCATAACTTTTGTCTTATTTTTTTATTGCATATAGAGTTTAGTGACATCTTCAACAACAACAACCTGACTAAAAGTGTAATCAGTCATTTAAAACACTTAAAACGTTGGACAAGTTGATACTTTTATAATGACTCAATTTAAACTTAACTCACAGTCAGATGTTACAAAGATGAGTAATAACACAGAACCTCCCAGTTAAGATTCAAGGTTTTAGTAGGAAGTTAAGAATAACATTTGTAGAATCAAGTAATCGTTTGATTATTTGTTTATCTTTTGTGTGTCAAATTTTATGTAGGTTAATAATTTCAATAATTGCATACATTAAAACAATGAAATAAAACAGAGAGAAACCAAAAAATATATGCTTAAATTATGGGCTAACAAAACAGGAAAACAAAAAAAAAACTGACTTACAATTTGCTTACGGTTTAGTCAGTCCATGTCACTTTGGTCATGGTTCAGGATGTGAATAGGCAAGGATTCATTGATTTACAAGTTCACCTTCAGTCGATATACAGGATGTTTTGGTCCTCATATGTATTACAATGCAGTGTTTTGTGTGCATATATTCAGCTGCGAGTGTACTGTACTGACGGTAATAGTAAATACTCTTCCTTTCTCCTCCGTCTCTTTTCCTCTGGGTGAACCGTCTTGAAAATGTATGTTATGGGTCTTGAGTGCTGAGTGCACTTGTAAGTTTCACAAGAACATCAAAACACAATCAAGTCGTGTGGATCCCCAAGGCTCGAGGCTGGGAGCTAGCACTTAGGGAAAGAGAGGATTAAGAGGAGAGAGAAAGATGGCCTTCAGAAACAGGGAAGCGGAGGAAGGATGTGCAGCAAGAAAATAGAATAAGCATGGAAAGGTTGGAATAAATGACTCTCCATCATTTAATACAGTTGAAACCAGCTGATGAGATATTTTAATACAAAACCTAGATTGCATGATATTGCATTGTTCATATCAGTTTTAATAATTATTATAAAGAAGCAGAGTTTATGACTAATTGTTTCCCTCATACATTCATTCAGTAGTTTTTACCATCATCTGTTAAGTATTGAGTTCACTGAATCGTTCCAAAGCTCAGCTGCAGTCCAGAAACCGCTTATATTACAGGTGTCACAATTCACTACTGAGCAGAGTGAACTCTTATAGGCAGAGAGGGGAAGTAAAGGAAATTAAAGTTTTTTTTTTTTTTATTAAGTCAAAAAATCCTGCTCCATTTTGCTTCCTTTTGAAGCCTGGGTGTGAGGAATGGTAATTGAGCCATCACTCCAGGAAAGAGAGAAAGATGAATAGACAGCAAGGAGACAGAGGGAGAAATGGAGGGGAGAAAGAGTGAGCCAGAATTCTGTGAGACCAGCCTGGTCTCACAGAATTCTGTGAAATGATCACAAACTGTTAACATTACGTGGTGGTGGCACGGAATGTGTGAAAATTCTGTGTGTCCATCACGGAAAACAATGCTAATGTAAAGTCAATGAGAAGATGACGTAGCATTAGGAACGACTAGGGTAGCGAGTAGTATGAAAGCTCGGAAATCCGCATAGGGAGATTGGTTGGGGTGGTGGATAGGTCAAACACAGGACTTTCACCCAGGAGACCACATGTCACGTTTCCTAAACCCAACCGTAACCGTCCCGTTCTTCTTTTCCTAAACTCAACCGTCCAGTTGTTGTCCCGCGTGTCATGGAAACGTAAGCCCACCCACGACCTTTTCCTTAACTTAAGGGGCCGTGTTCATTTTACTGAATTTTTCCGTGGGCCCATCGCAGAATTTTTTGCGATTCCGTGAAACTGCCACAGATTTTGAGTTAAGTTATGTCTTTTGAATTTTTGCTCATTTGCATTTACATATTAGCAAAACACATTTTGGGGAAAACACAATGATGCTAAGATTATTACTGATTACTGAGCGTGTCTGGAAAATCTACACTGCTAACTGCTTTCTATATCTTATCGTGGAGTGTGGCTGGGAAAAAATTGTTACGTGTAAATTCCTTGAGATGGTTCAATCAGGTGTAGAAGTTGGAAATTGTTATTTACAGTAAGATCAGACATGGTCGGGGGATTTCAAGTATTGTTTAGGAGTTAAGTTAAAGAGTTTTATCGTGCTTAATTAAGGGATCAAGAACTGCCTTCCGTCTCTGCCCATGACTACTGTGGGAGCCGTAAAAGTGCTGCCTCTTCTGGTTCATTGCTTCTGTTTTAACGCATTTAAGCAGAGCTAAAGAAAAAGTCAATTAACCGATTAAGGCAACTAATTTGCCTATGTGCATATTTGTATGCAGCACCATATTCTAAGGTATGTTTGTTTTGGTCAAGTTCTACTTGTTTGTATACAGCCACCGCAAGGGTAAAGGTTTCAGTGTGGCTGAGCAGCATTTCACAGCTGTTTCAGGAAATCTTAAACTCTCTAACTGTGAGGATTGTGCTCTCTTGATATCATTATTTTTTGGGTGACACTAGGAAAGCAATCTTGGCACCCACCAGAATGGATATTTATCTTAATTTACCAGTTCACTTTATTGTCACAGAGACATTTGTTTCTTCCCATTTTTCTGGAGCAAATATGATTCAGAATTTAAGACCACCGGAATTTAGGATGAAATACTTATATATTTATATTGTGAAATATTCAGTCCAAGATTTTTCTGATACCTTCATGTATTAATTTATCCTATCATATACAGTACAGTAATAGAATGGCTTACGTGATGATCTTATTGTGTGAAGTTATACTATTTCCCACTTTGTTTTTCATTTTGGTGTCATTATATTTTATATCTTATCTTATTTATCTATGTGATGCCACAAAATGATTGTTTTGCATCAGATTACAACAGGCCAGTGTGTGCTGTGTATCATTTATGGAAACAAACAGCAGGCTACATTTTGGTGTTTGGCAGGACACTGGAGTGATACTGCTGTCAACACATTTATTTCAGCTTATATGAGTTTTAAATCTGTTCCTCACTTTATTTGAATGTACAGCAGCATTACACACACACACACACACACACACACACACACACACACACACACACACACACACACACACACAGTATGCTTGTGATTAAGGGAGTCCAGGCCTGTCATTAGACTGTGCGGTGTGGGGAAATGATGTCTCAGTAGACCTCCTGCAAAAGGCAGAGCAAGAGTTAAGACATTAATAGGCAGAGAAACAGCATCACTGTCTACCTCTGTGCTAGGGCTGGCAAGATCAAAGGCTGACTCTGAGAGGGAGAGAGAGAGGGGGAGAGAGGACGGGGGGAGGTAGAGAAAGAAAGCCAGATATACTGAATAGACACAGAGGAAGGGAGAGAAAAAGTCATCCAGAGACAAGGAGACCGAGAGGAGAGCAAGTTCTGAAAGCACAGAAGGGACAGGGAAGCAGGTAAAGAATAAATCGACAGGGAGGATAAATAGAAGACATTTCCCTTCTGCCACCTGCCTTATTGCTGACTTCAGATTATGTGCTGCATTGGCCTCGGTGTCACCTTCTGTATGCCTTGTGAAACTCATGAAACAAGGCAGGCATTCAACCTGTCTGGTCAGCACAGTGACTACTGAGTCATCTTAATTGGAAATAAGCCTGCAGTGTTTTTATTGAGGAATGATGCATGACCCATTTTGCACCAATTACTGAGTTTTTTAAGCCACTGCATGGCTCTATCGATAGCGATGTCAATCTGCTGCTGTCCATCACTTTGGTCCAGACTGAAGTATTTAAAGAAAACTTAAGAATTGCCATGCAATTAAGTTCAGACATTCAGGGTCCCACTCAGGATGAATTAAATAATAATAACTTTGGTGATCCTCCTACTTTTCATCTAGTGCCACCATCAGGTCAACATTTCAATTAGTCCAATATCTGAAAAACTTAAGACATTCCCATCAGCCTCAGCTGTACTTCGTTTTTACTGCTAATCATCAAATGTTATCATGCTAACATCTTAAAAAATATGGGGATCACGATTTCGACTTTTGAAATCAGAAGCAGGATTGGCGATTGCCCCAGTATTTTTTTTCTCTCTCCACATCGGCCTACATGCGCACGTCCAAAAAAACATCTACAACAGACACAGCGTAGCTTACCAGCGAGTAGCATGCAGCTAAAGACACAGTAACGTTAGCTAATTGGTAGCCTGCAGCTTGACTATTCCAGACCCCATGAATGCTGGAGTCGGAGATGACGCAGAAACAGAACTAGAAAATTATCCTGCTTTCCTGAAGCCTTCCTGTGAGTGAGTTATGTAAACAAACAACGCATGTAAGTCGTTAAACAATTGCACTATATACTAAAAAAAACTCTGAGAAACTCAAACTGTTTCTGCAAATTACCCTTCTGCTAGTGTCTCTTATTGTGGCATTGCCATGCCAGTTGAAAAAACAAATTGAATTGAATTGTGACCTTAAAATCAAAAGTCAAATCCAGTTGTGGATTTGGAGAATCATGTTACCCCCACTAAACAAAGATGGTGAACTTGGCAAACATATCTTCTTCATGCTACCTAGCATTGTCATTGTGAGCATGTTAGCATGATGTTGTTAGCATTTAACTCAAAGCAACAGAGTGACAGTTGCAATAGACTATCAGCAAAAGTGGAGCCTCACAAAGCTCCTCTTGTTTCATAACGTGTCAAATAAATTTTTTGGAAAGTCTAAAGGAAGATTCATTGTATTGTAAGAAAACAATACCAGTACCAAACTGTATCATTAAAAGAAAGCTCAAACTTCCCAATGTAGCACAATCAGTGTCATTTTATCAGCGCCAGATTTCAAAGGCAAACTGTTTTTGTGTCATCAAAATAGAAATAAATGGTGTAACAAAATTGAGAGGAGAGAGATAGCATCCTGCAACACTTAACAGCTGCACACAATCCACTACGAGTGAATACGAATAATAAATATATTATGTATAAGTGCTCACATAAAATGTGATGAATAGAGTATTGAATATCCAATCTAAGCATTTTAAAGGTAGGCTCCAGGAGGGGTTCCATTATTTCTGAATTACTGCCAACAACTTCTTAATTTGAGGAAGTGCCACCCATTTAATCCTTTAAATAACGTCTCCCACTAATGTTTTTATGAAGCTTCAAACTGAAAGTATTGGTATGAAATCTATCAGTTTTAATAAGCCCTTTCATCCCCCCTTCTCCTCTGACTTCCTTTTCCCCCTTTCTTCCACTTTGGGTGAAGAATCTATTATTTATGCTTTTCCTTCACTCAGGGAGTGTCCACTTCAATGAGGTTTGAAGTCAGGAAGTTTAACAGAAGTGAAGTAAAAACTGAGATGAGGCAACTCAATCTGGGTACACCTTTTCTGGGTGAACATTTGATTCTTGGCGAATACATACCACAGCGATCCATATAGGGGTCAAATAAGTGTTAACACAGGACTTCAGTGTGTAGGCACCTTTAAGGCAGGATCATATATACATGAACTGAGAAGTACTGGAATGAGAGAGAGATTTTCGTCTGATAATTGAAGCATGCATTCCCCTGAAGTTGAACCGAACCTGCAGCAGTCTAGGCACAGAGAGTGAATGATTATCACGTTAAGAAGCAGAATAATATCGGGATATTGCTTCTCCTTTTTTTTTTTTACATTGCTGAGACCTAATAATTTAAATACATATGCCCAAAAAACTAAAACAAATTCCATGGATGTGTCTATTCAAGGCCTGTCTGGCAGTGTATCAGGTCCAAGTCAAATGGCATGGCCTAATTTTACAGCTCTGTGGTCCTTGTCTGTAAGAAGGATCCACATATCATTGTGTTATTTATGTCATTGAATAAATACATTTATATTAGTGATGTTATTCTGTAAAAAGAGCTGCATAGATTGACTTTCCTCTCACTGACATAAACTCAGTATACTTCACATAGGACGAATAAATAAATTAAGGACACCTTTAACAAGTGCAAATTTTAGAAAAACACTAGAGGTCAGTGCTTGAGATATTTACAATGTTATTTTGGGCCGGTCAAGTTATTTTATGATGTGAAAAAAATCATACTGTAATTCTGCTATACACGTTTTTAATCAGGCTTACATTGTTTTTATATGTTTTGCTTTATTTCCCAATTGTAAAACTGAATGGTTTAATGTTTATTTTGCTGTTTGCCATTCTGTTTCTGTAGCCAGACACATTGGTCACAGGTTACTGTTTGAGCGGTCTCACATCCTAAATTGCCATAATCGCTCCCAATGTTACTGATCTGCTGCTCCAATTTGCATTCATTTGTTGAAAAGGGATGACTTGATACTTAAAAGTGAAAAAAGACCTGGTAGTTTTCTCTCAAATCCCATTTCCCTGCAAGACTGTCCAAGGCTTTTATATGGTTTTTATATCTCACAATCAATTCTTTCTTTTCCTCAAAGGATGAATGAATGTCCAGGCCAGGGTAATCTGCCCTGCCTTCAGCCTGTTGAGCCTGTGCTTTGTCTTCTCATGCAGTTATGGATGTCTCCTTACTCGTAGCGACTGAGGCTCACCTTTTGATGGTGGAGTTCATTAGAGGCGACACTGCAGTTAGCCTTGAAGTGCTCTTGATGCTTGAGTGCTTTTTCCTTGAGTCCGTTTTGAAGAAATGGTGAACTTAGAAAGTCAGTAAGAAACTAACAAAAATAGATCAGCAAGCATTAGCCACCTTATGTTGCTTTAATACTTTGAAATATACCCAACTACAATTCAACTACTATAGTTTTATGTTGTTCTCTGAGACACTTCAATTATACATTTTCCATATTTTACCAGAATCCTCTGAAATGTTGGATCACTGCCTTCTCTGCTTAACCTCTACTCAAATAAAAAACAAAAACACTTTTACTTTTCTGTGGAGTTTCTTTTGCATTTGGAGGCAGTGTGCATGCCACACAAAAAAGTAGATTAAAGTGTGGAAATATCTGTTTATCTTAAAGTTCTGTCACTCACCTTCTTACTTTCCTTCCCATTCGTTTTCCTCTGGCATTGTGTGTCTGTGCTGACATTGATGCCGTCTGAAGTCTCCCCAGGCAATAAAACACGAGAGGAAATTTTCTTTCAGTCTGTCCTTTTTTTTTTGTTATGTATTGTATTTGGATTACACAGAAACTTACAATTAAGTTGTACTGTCCCTTCTGAAATGTCACTGGTCGTAATTTCACATTTGATGCTGGTTCATCATATACTATCTAGCTAGAAGTGGCAAGATGATGACTTTAGTTTTTTTTTTTGCATCACAGGTGTACGGTAGTTGGTAGGCCCACTCCTAGTCCATAATGTGTTTCCATGACTGCTAACCTAGGTTTTCTTGGCGGGCATGTTCACTCTTTGCAGTAGTGTGTGCTTTGGTAAAATGCTGCTGCCTAATTAACACAATTCCTGTGTTTTTTGTGTGTGCACATGGACAAACAAGTGAACTTAACCTCTATAAGTATTCCTTCTTTGCAGACTTTTTTCCCTCAGAGATTAGTAGTGTGGCAATCAATCAAGAGGAGCAATCCTGGTCTCTCACTTCCACTAATGGATTATTGACAAATGATGACATTTGAAATGATGGATACCCTAAAAGGTACTAAATCTATAGACCCACTTGTTAACTGTCTGGCACATTCAGTGTCAAACGCTTTAAGTCAAACATTTGTCACAAGTGGGAAAATATCCGATTGACAGTGTGATTTTTGTGGGTTGAATCTGATTGGATTTAAACGACATAAATAATGAATAAGCATTCACGCCATAAGTCAGTGATGTTCTATACAGTATCCTGTATATGAATATATCAGAATGTGTATAATATTGTGCCCAAAACATTCACTAACTTATTCACTAACCTATCCACTGCTCGTACTGAAAAGCTAGAGTACAATGGGTTTGAGAGCTGAAAACAGCTGCTAGCTGCTGGAAACGGGGTTAAAGAGAGCAGTGAGACGGAGCCATCCAGTACATTTACAGGCTGTGAGTGGAGCTTTAAAGCCTACACATACTGCTAAATGGCTTTCAGTATGACTAACATACATAGCTGCCTAATACCTGTTCTCCTGATGCATCTCACTGTGTACACCACTAAAATAGTAATGTACATAGCAAATAAACACAGAGTGACAGAGCTGAATGTTACCAGACTGAAATGAAATGCCATTCTGCCATTCAGCAGAGCTCAGGCCAGATTAGCCTGCTTAGCTATAGTGTCCTCTGGCATTTAGGACCATCCAATGCTCCAGATGTCTCTCTCATTCTATATACTGGTTTACAATTCCAACCTCTATTTCCTCCTCCTCCTCCCTTTATTGTCAATGACTAGGGTTTTAATGATTACATCTGGCGGTGCCACAAATTAATTCCTGCCTCTCTGGCAAAAAGCTGTTCCCCACCTGATTATGCAAAGCAGGCCTACATTCTCTCCCTTTGAAGTGGAGGAAAAGCTGCTCAGAGATTCTCCCCTTGAGGGAACACTGCAATATGAGGAACATCAACAAACCAGAGTTCGCACAAAGGTCAGCACCACGGTTAACCTCAATGAAGCTCCACTTCATCTCCACATCTCGCTACTTTTAGGTTGTCGATTGTGGTGGTGGTGTAATGATGCACTCGTATCAGAGACTGAAGCTACTTTTCAAAGACACGCAGAAATGCAGCGAAAGTGGGACAGCCAATAAAAATAGCCATATAAATGCACCCAATAATGCTCGTGTATGTGTATGGACACAGAGTAGTGGCATGAAACCGGTGCAAGGCTCTTGTAGCTTACCTATTTCAGTGTCTCATAGGCTGGCTCAGAACCACCAGCCATATATATTTGCGAGGAAGAAATAAGGGTTTTCACACATAAGTGCCTTTGCAACAGCATACTTTGTCAGTCTGTTATGTTCAAAAGGGTAAAAAATATATGAATTATTGTGTGTTATTGTCTACAGTTACTTTCAAAACACCTTTCGGCTTCTGGTCTGAGCAATCACAGCCTGATGAAAAGCTACAATACTGCAATGAAATGGTCTACTTTTCACTCAAGTGTGACACAAGAACAGTCCACCCAGGTAATGTGCCGCTAGAAGAGATGAATCTGCCGTCTCAATCACACTGAAGGGAGGTATAATGACCGATGGAAGATTATTGCTAGTGAGTCTTGTAAAGTCGTCTATCGTTCTCTAACTACCACTCAAACTACTCACGCCATAAGCACTTACTCCTAATAGAATACACTGTGAATTCATTTTTAATATTAAAATCTTGCATCGCAGTATATTGCAGTCTTATAGTATTATCAATTTTATTATACCATGAGGACACACTGTTATAAATGTGAAGCACTTAAAAAAAAAAATTCAGTCAATATCATTGAATCGTACATGTGCAGTGTCAGTAGTTTCTATAGTTGCCATAAACGATAAATCATAAGAATAAATAAAAAAGGGGTGGGTTGCAGAGGCTAAAAAAAACACAATAAAACCTACGATTATTGATTGTTTTTGCCATTTGGGGGCAGCAGAAAAAAAAAGTTGTTAACACAACACTGGTATATCAAATGTGAATTTGTAGGTTTGTCAGTTTGTGTGAGTGAGTTACATGCCAGTTCCATAAGATACTTTGCATCTTAAAAAACCCATAGATGACAAATGTTGTACAAAGCCAATGTGTATGTTTAGCCACTTGTTTCCAAACATCTTTTCCGCACAGGAGGATACACACTATTTCCTTCTTCTGATCCGAGACAAAAACATGGGCCCCCAGGTCTTGCCGGGCTGAGGAACGACTAAAATGCCGAGTCTGTGGCGATAAGAGGACAAAGTGCCTTTCTGTGGCTGCAGGGATGGCTTGTGAGGTTTTTGTCCATGACCAGGGTGAGCAGGGCTAAATGTAAAGTATTTTGCTAAAGGAATGGCAATCTCCTCCCACAGGTCTTCGGGATCCGCCTCTGGACAGTCATTCAGCACTGTCTCAACCACAGCACAGTTCTCAGAGCTGGACAGAGTGCAAGTTGAATAGACCACAGTGCCCCCTGGACGCACCGCTGACAGCGCAGACCTGTAGAGAGTTAAAGATTATTAGGAACACCTGTAAGATTTCTCGTTAATGCGATTATCTAATCAACCAATCACATGGCAGCTGCTTCAATGCATTTAGGGGTGTCGTCCAGGTCTAGACAATCTTCTGAACTCCAAACTGAATGTCAGAATGGGAAAGAAAGGTGATCTAAGCAACTTTGAGCGTGGCATGGTTGTTGGTGCCAGACGGTCTGGTCTGAGTATTTCCCAATCTGCTCAGTTACTGGGATTTTCACGCGTAACCATTTCTAGGGTTTACAAAGAATGGTCTGAAAAAGGAAAAACATCCAGGATGCTGCAGTCCTGGGGGGCCAAAATGCCTTGTTGATGCTAGAGGTCAGAGGAGAATGGGCTGACTGATTCAAGCTGATAAAAGATCAATTGACTCAAATAACCTCTCGTTACAACCGAGGTATGCAGCAAAGCATTTGTGAAGCCACAACACGCACAACCTTGAGGCGGATGGGCTACACCAGCAGAAGACCTCACCGGGTACCACTCATCTCCACTAAAAATAGGAAAATGAGGCTACAATTTGCACGAGCGCACCAAAATTGGACAGTTGAAGACTGGAAAAATGTTGCCTGGTCTGATGACTCTCGATTTCTGTTGAGACATTCAGATGGTAGAGTCAGAATTTGGCATAAAGAGGATGAGAACATGGATCCATCATGCCTTGTTACTGGCTGGTGCTGGTGTGGTGTAATGGTGTGGGGGATCCCTTTTACCTTCAGAACTGCCTTAATTCTTCGTGGCATTGATTCAACCAAGTGTTGGAAGCATTGTTGACCCATATTGATGGGATAGGGTCAAACACAGTATTAGTATGGTGTTCCTAATAATCCTATAGGTGTGTGTATATTGCACTTCATTAGAGAACTTCCTTAATATTACACATTAGACATTTTGTGGCTCCAGAGGGAGCTGTGCGAAGTCTGACAAATTGCCTCAAGTGATGGCACTTGATTCCGTGTCGGTTGGGTCTGAGGACTACAAGTTTGAAAATAGGAGAAAAAAAATCTGGGGGTGTGGAGTCAGAAAAAAGTAAGCTTACCAGACCTCTGTAGCCCGCTCCTCAGCTCTGCTCGAGGCTAGCAGGTCAAGCCTACATAAGCCGCTACTAGCGCAACATTGACTAGTTGATTTGTCAGTAATGTAGGCTACAGGTTTTGAAAAGCAAGAAGAATGTGTGGAACAAAAAAGACAAAAAATGATCTTCGGTTCTGTACTCTTTTAACATTGAAGAATCTATATTATCATTTCACACAATTCTACAAAGCTGTATTATATTAAGTTGCATACAAAAAAAAAGAAAAACGGGTATATCACATATCCTGAGTAATAACATGTAGGAAGATAGTAGAGTACCACAAGGGTAACACATATCAGACCCTTTTCTATGTTGGGGATTGGACTAACCTAAGCAGTTGAGCCTGGAGTGCAGGCAGCCTGGCTCTTTCCTTCAGTCTCTGTTCCCCCTGCTGGCTGCTGCAAGAATACAACCAGCTCCTGTCGTTAGAACATGGAGCATCGACTAAAACCTGCATCAGAGGGAGCAAGAAATGTGAGTAGTTCAGAGTCAGAGTTCAAGAGTGTACTGTAATGGCAGCGGGAGACAGGATCAAAGAAGAAAAGCAAAAGGTAAGAAATAAGAAAATGTAAATAGTTAATTAAGGTAAAAGCAGTACATATTTCCCCCCACATAAACGCCGAAACTTTACACCTCAGCTGAAAATGTTCCAACAAATCTGTCCTCTATACAATACAGCTTGAATCTGTGCAGACTTTTTGTACCGCTCTACTGCTTTTCTGTCTTTGTTCCCACTGTGTCTCAACCTTTTCATTCTGTGCTTTCCTTTTTTCTATTTTTTGGTCCATTATCAGTCACTTTGAGTCCTTTGAAACCTCCCGGCCATGTGTCTGCCTCTTTTTGGTTCCTATTTTGAATAAACGGTTTTCTTCTCTCCCGCTGGGCTTATTAGCTTCTGTTCAAAGGCTTGCTGTTCTCATTCATTTCTAACCATGGCCTTGAAAAAAAACTCAATTTGTTGGACACTGAAGAAAAAAATCAGTCACATGCTGGTATAAACAAGACTCCCCTCACCTTGTCATATGTTCCTGCTTCACTTTGCCCAAAAGACCGTCCATCCTGTGCCGACACAATCACTCTGCTGATTAGTGACTGAGGCAGAAAAGACTCCAGGGTTTTGGCCAGCCAGTCCCGTCTGTGAGAGTCGGGTTCATTACAGCAGAGAAGTGCTGGAAAACAACACAGGGGCAGCATTATTTGTTACCAGTGTTCAATGCAAATAAGCTATGCACAGCAGACATTACACAACCTAGATTCAACTGCAGCAACTTCAGGAAAATGTCATTTGGTGTGCTGTCGAGTCGACACCTTTTTACTAATACAGTAAGTTATGATTTGGTGTCATCTAATTAAGTATAACCATTACTATATATTAGCTATATGAGTTGATACATAAGAGTATTATAAATACCAATATTTAAAATGTAACAAGTCAAGTTATAACTTGATGTATACACTCAGCAGTGTATACATTATATTAATCTTATTTCATCTTCTACTATATTGTGCTAAAAAAAAAGAAAATTACTAAATCCACTATCTTATACCTCTTTGCATGATAAGAAATAAAATCTAATAAAAGTTTGCAAAGTCCTTTGAAAACACTTGTATTACCTGGGGTGGCACACTGTGTTATGGCTAAAGCTTTGCCCCCAGGGGCAGAGCAAAGATCCAAAACCTTCTCCCCATCTCTGACTTGCAAAGCCAGCACTGGAAGCAGGGAGGCAGCATTCAGGAGGTAGTACTGCTTCAGCTGGCCAGGCCTGTGAGCCTGAGAGGGAAACCGCAGTGGATATGGATGGATGTAACATTGTAATGTAGGACGGGGCAAACTAAGAGAAGGCTCTGACTGAAGGTCTTGACAGAGCTCATGAGAGGTGCTGTCAGGTTGGAGATGGGAGTCATTAGGAGGGCACTTGGAGATGTAGGCAGGTGGCAACAGATAGCCTGCTTGGTATTTAGACACTGCAGCACACGGCAGCAATGTGGAAAAGCCCTGTGATTGGAGAATCTGTGTGATGCCTGTCACAGTGGTGAAGCGGTTGAGCATGACCCCATACTGCCAAGAGTGAGGGTCCAGGAGCACTTCTCTGCAGGAGAAGAGCAATCCCGATAAAGGAAGAGTACAAACCCTGTCTGTGTGTCTGCTGCAATATTAATTTCAGAGGAAATTTACCTTGCAGAAGGCCACAGGTCTCCAAGTTCCTGACTGTACTGCTGGTCAAAGCGCTCCAGTACTAGCTGACATGAAGATCTTTCTTTTCTGCGCCTTTCTGTTACCTGTTACAAACAGACTGTAGTGAAAATGTTATCTAAAACCACTGGAAGAGGAATCTGAACATTCTAGTTTAAGGTGGATTTTCCCTATTAGGTTTATAAACACAGGCTGAAAAAAAAACTGCTGTGTTTTGTCTTGTACCCTCGTTACTCCTGGTGGATGTTGAGTGCAAAAGCTGTCCTGTTAGAAATTATTACAGATATATTTGGTTATAGAATTTAAATGGCTAAACGTAACATGAGTGCTCCATAAACCATTCAAGATTAACTGACCTACTGCAACTGGGCCAAAAGAAAGGCAGTTTGGCTATTTTTCATTTAATACAGTATTCCCTTTTCTTGTTTGTTCCACCTCCGGTTATAAATGCTGGCTATAGTAAACACAAGCAAAAAGTTGCGGCCCTAATTGGTCCTACTATACATTTCTTTAAATTGGGAACATGCGTCCACATTAGAGCAGGCCAAAGGCATTAATTAACTACCTCAACTAGCTTTGTGGGTGTTGCAGCAGCAGCTTGTTGTCTCTTTGGTGAAAAGTAACAAGAGCTCTGATGATTAACTTATCAGTAACATGATTTGGATAACTAAATGAACATTATTTGCTATTTTCACAAACAATTACTAAACCAGATGCTATTAACTTTGTTGGTCTCAAACCTGTGATGTCATCAAAAGTATAAAGTCTGGAGCTGCTCCATAGACAATGAATGAGAGAATGATTTTATGGACCCACAGAATGTTTTATTTTTTTGTTGCCAAAATGAGCTTTGTTCTATTGTTCTCAGTTCTGAAACAGAAAGTGTAGCCATATACTAACAACATTCCCCGGGGTGCTCTCAGTGTCCTCTAGAACATCTTTTCCCAATTCATTTTCTATGGAGCAGTTCCACACTTTTCACATTTTTAGCACTATTATCTTTGTGATCCGGGAGAGAGTTGTTTATGTTTACAAATATCTTTGGATTGCCTTAGATCATCATTGGGCACTTAGATCATAGGAATAACATGTATAATACTTTATTTATCCCAAGGGAAATTGCTTTGCATCAATACAGCAATTACAAAGTGGGAAGAGCGCAATTAGATAACAACAATATGGTGCAAATCCAAAATATATACAATATAAACAATGCCAAAACCAAAATTAAGGGCAATACCGTGCATAACTTAGCTGTATCCAAATTCAGCTTTATCAGTTCAGGAAATAGATTTTTAGTAAAAAAAAAACACTGTATTGCATTGCCACACCTATCTCTACAGTGCTGCGAAGGAAAACAAATACTGCATACCTGGCAAAAAAAGGTAACCTGATTTCTTCCCTGACGAACACACATTTAGCCAAACTTTCATAACTACTGGGGTTTTATCAAGCTAATATTCAAGCCAAACATTATTACTGTCATTATTACTATACTTTATCTGATAAAATAAAGAGCCTTTAAAACTTAAAAAGGATTAGTAGACTAGCTTCACGCTATAACCTTATGTAAAATGTGTAATTTGAACGCCAGCTAGCTAACTGCTTTCGAAAACTTCCCTGTGTACGTTATGTTTACCTGGTTATGGGGGGCTCCTAAAACCGCCTCGGGACCCGACGTGTGACAGTTAACAGACCACCACAGAGCTGTCGGTGTTGGCTTTGGAGTTTTGAAGCAAATTATCCTCCACGCACTGCAAGACTGCTGTATTGTGAACATATATTTAGACATTCGGATATCTATTTTACTTCGACATGTCCAATTACATGTATTATTACTGTTGAGTTTCTTTAAAATATCCTCCACGGGCACGCGTACGTTGGTAAAATCCGTCCTCCCATCCACTCTGAACGTCTTTCTTTGGTTCCACCTGACAAACGGCTGACTTTCCTTTCGTCGCAGCGTCTCATAGATATATCTAGCTATGACAGCGTCTTTACTAAGTGTAATAAAACATCACCCCTTCGTTGATGCCTCATCAAACCATTGACTTTAAGAATTGCTCACCTAGCTAGCTAAACAACACCGTTTGTGTTGTTGTGGTTGATGTTTAACTTTTCCCAATTTGCGACCTCAGAACTTCGTACACACATTGGATTCCTAACGGAAAACTTAAAATCAAATTCTATTTCGTTTCCAGTTATTCAGTATCTTAAAATACATTTGCGTGGTCCCACAGATACTCTGCCCAGGATAATAAAATGTTTGCCTGGGTACGTTTACGGCTGTAACCTCTGCCCAGTCCGTGCCGTTGCATCCGTACTGCTTCTTCTCTACGTTATTAGCTAGACGCTAGTTACGTAGCTAAACATTCCGCTGAAATTTGGTTAAACACTTCAACATTTCGCGTAGCTAGCTAGATTGCGGACATCGCTGCACATCGTTGCTGGACAACAGGTGACAGAAATAAGATAAAAGGTTTTTCTTTAGATGTAGCTATGTAGGGAACGCTGTGTGACCAACTTATGGAACTAATAAGTTAACGTTACTTTGCACAGTGCTGAGGTCACAGGAGGGGCTAGCTAACGTTGCGGCAATCTGAATCAGTAAAAATAATTTGACAGTATGTTGAACAACAAGACAAGCTAGCTATCCAGCCATGTCATTATCCCCAAAACAATACGACTTTTACGAACAATTTTACGTGTAACGTTAATGTCGGCCGCAGCCTGAAGTGGCAACCTAAACCGCGAACGGGATGTGAGAGAGAACGTTACGATAACGCTGAGAAACCATAGACAGTCTGGTGCGTTCTTTGTCTTGTAATCGCGACTAATAGCTCGAGTGTGACGTTACATCCATGTCGAAAAACGAATAACCGCGGGTTGTTGCGTTCTTTTTGAGAAAAGATGGATTTTTTTAACATTTAGGATCCTAATCACCCAGTTATTGACATATTACACAAATATATTTCACAGTTTGATACATGAACATTACGTTTTGATTAACGTTAGGCTACTGCTCTGCTTTCTGCTGAAGACTCGGCTTAAATCCATTGTTGTCATATAGCAACCGAGCGTCTCTAGCCATGTGTGAAACAAAGTCAGTTAACTTACTTCTTACAGCGTGTGTGTTAGCGCCATCCTGTGGTGTTCATAGGACGAGGCACTGAAGCAGCACCCAGTGTTCAAATTACCAGATTCACATTTCCTTTTTGTTTTAATGTAGTGGATTAATTTGGAACAGTAAACAGTCAGTTTCACCAGAACTTATTAAGTAGCTAGCTAGGTGTTCTGTTTTTTATAGATACCCTGCAGCCAATCAGAATCGAGTATTCACCCAGACTTAATGTAATATGTATATTTTGCGGGGTGCAAATATTCCGCCAGAACATATTCCTTGTTTAACATTCTGCAGAGCCACCGTTGCTGCGGCCGGAGTTTAGTTCCTCCCAAAACGATTGGGATTGGTTTAAAGAAATGTAAAACAACCCATACAGTTTTTATCCAGAAATGTATGTGTGAAGGGGCCAAACCTTACTCCGCAGAGGCCACAGCCACTTTGAATCTGAATCAACTTACAAAAATAACCCCCACTACCATTTACAAATATACAAACACATGATGAATTAAACATTTTACTTCTGTTGGTTGCATGTTTAACAAAAACATTTGATTAAATTACAATAGAATGGCAAAACCATCATTTTAAATGAACTGGGTTTGCCAGAGTTTCTTACATTAGTGGGTTCACAATCTTAAGAAATACCAATGAACAGGAATGGGCAACACGATAAAGCTGACATCATCGCATCTCAAAACGGCTAATTCT
This sequence comes from Perca fluviatilis, assembly GCF_010015445.1. NCBI lineage: Eukaryota > Metazoa > Chordata > Actinopteri > Perciformes > Percidae > Perca > Perca fluviatilis. The sequence goes on from NC_053114.1 coordinate 22,368,321, forward strand.
CATTAAAACTGTGATGTATCCCACTGCTGTATCCCACAGCAAATGCCTAACTGGTTTACATGGCAAACAGAATAAGGAATGCAACCATCAAACAGAAAAGACCCATAGCTTCAGACAGCGCGAAGCCCAAGATGGCGTAAGAGAACAGCTGCTGCTTCAGAGAGGGGTTCCTGTTGAGAAAGAGAGAGCCAACTGAGACTAATTGGAGGTACAAACAAAGTGTTAAAAGTACAACTGTCAGACATTTCAGTGAGCAGACAACCCCAGTGGCTTCCAAGATTCCCCATGAAGGACTTAGTACATGTACAACCCTGGAAAAGAAATTTGACACTCAAAGTCAACATTCTTTTCAATTAAATGAAAATAATTTCTTCACCATGTAAACATTTGGAATCAAGTAGGCTATGCCTCGGTTAGTTTCATAGTTATTGCTTTCACTATAAAAAAAATATGTAATGGCAGAAATCCCAGATATGAAGAATCACTAATTAATACTGAGGTTACGTTCTATGTTGAGGTTTCGGAACGTGTGTCGAGAAATCCCAGAAATTTTCCAAATTCACTGCCCTCTGCCCGATTAAACCATTGCCACTTTCCAGTTTTAGAATAATAATATTACCCCTCCTGCCATTATTATATTATGTCCAAAGATTCGATTAACACACATTTGATAGCCACATTCCTCTCAAGGCAATTAGGTTATTATACAATTATGTTATACAATCATTATATACGAGCAGAAAATACACACTACATTGATATAAATGGATTATGTGAAAATTTATTTTTTTCTTCTTCGTTATTTCTAAGCCTTTGCTTTGCTTCAACTTGCCATCACTACTAATTAATTGTTCTTTAACCAAAACCTTATCTGTCCAACTAATAAAATAAAAATTAATTGATAGGTTTTCACCACCGTGCTAATAGAAACATGCAATATCCCCCCCCCCCCACCCCTTGGTGGAGATGTGATAAAAAATAACTGAAAAAAAAAAAAACCCCGAGGGGGCCCCCCCCTTTGCATGCAGTATGGATGTCTCGGCTCACAGCACTAGTCTGGAACCCCCGCAGAGCCACCTGCTGCTGGGAGGCTACAATGCTTTGTGGTGCCAGGAGTGAAGAAGTCTGACAGACACAAAAATGAGCGAGGTTAGTACAAAACAAAAACCGTACAGGATTAAAAAGCTGCACTAAAACATTTTCTGCTAGATGTAGAAAAATCACTGACTTTTTCTTGGCACATCTTTGCACAAAATAAAATGTCTGCAGGGGTTTGCAAGTGTTGCTGCTCGATGTCAAGACACTTTTGTTACCTCATTAGCTGCTGAGGTTTTACCATGCAGGTCAGATCTGCTCTATGCATTTATCTTGAAATGCTCAACATAACTTCTAATTCTATCCTAAGACCTCACAGGGCTATTGTACTTGTTGGAGACATGAAAACCTGCCTGCGTAAAATGAAGTAACTTTGTTGGGTAGCTAAATTAAACAATGTTATAATTTGCAGCTTTGGGCATGCGTCTTGATTACTGTATTTTGGGTAAGAAATACAATATAAATCAAATCCCAATATTAAAATGTACATTACAAAAGTTTCACAAATATTTACTTTTATACTGTAAATTATCCTGCATTAAAATGTATGTTTATTTGTATTTGTCTAGTCACTCTTTGTACGTGAGAAACCATGGAATGGGAATGGCAAAGCAGAATAATGGAGCTTCGATAGCTTCAGAGTGCCCGTCCTCTGTGAACACTTAAAGTCAATAAATCAGTTATAATTCCCAGTACAGATAGCTGCCTACCTCTGCTTTCCTGGCATCGGAGACTACTGCTGCTGAGAGTGGTCTGTACAGTGCCCGAGATCCAGCACGGACCTATATCAAGAAAAAAGAAGAGATTTAGTTGAGACAGTTATGCTCTCATAAGATGCTCCACCAGCACATTGTATTGACATCTGTCTGTATAGCTTATAATACATCTACTCTGCTCACGACAGCATTAAAAGCATGTGGATTTATCTACGGTGACATTCAGCATGTAGTAAATATGGTCCAAGGTGGAAGAAGTAGTCAAATCATTTTACTTAAGTAAAATTAGCATTACCACAGTATAAAAATACTCCCATTACAAGTAAAAGTCCTGCATTCAAATTGTCACTTAAGTAAAAGTACTCATAATGCAGAGAGGCTACTGGCAGTGTTATACTATCATATTATTGAATCATTAGTATTGATATTATTATATGTAAGCAGTACTTTATTGTTGTTGGTCAAGGTGGAGATACCTTTAACTACTTCGGTAGTTTATTCCGCAACAGTGGATCAATCTTTTTTTAAACTAATAAGTTTTGTATGTTATTTATTTGAAAAGTAACTATAGCTCCTAAATAAATGTAGTGACGTGAAAAAGTAACATAGTAGCATACAATGGAAATACTCTAAGTACCTCAGAATTGTATATAAGTACAGTACTTGAGTAATAGTAGTTACTTTCCACCACGTAGTATTGTTGGTAACGTAACAGTATAGCTAGAATCCAACAGAGTGATCCATTATTAGTATTCTGGATTAATTAAACAGCTCAGCTTCTCAATTAACAGCATTATATACTTTTAAAATGTGGATAATAGGAATTCATATTAGCTTCGAAATGGGGGTAAGTTGTTTCACACGGGGAATACAATGGACAGGCTGAGCTTTGACAAGGATCGAAGGACGTCCTTGCAGGTGTGAACACTAGCTGACTTTAGCAGATGGTCAAAGACGGCTACATGGCTGAGTGCTAGTGTTAGCGAGCTAAACTGCTGGTTGTTAGCCCTGAACACGGACTGACAGCTTTTTGCACACGACTATGATTAAGCACACTGACAAAATACTACATGTTATCTCCATTCATTCAAGCAAACGGTTTCTCACCAAAGAGGGCGTAGAGACGAACTTAGCACAGGCGTACATCACGATGGGACGAAGTGGTCAGGTCAACGGAAGGAGCTGGCGTTGATTCAGTAGCTGCAGAAAGCGGTACATAAAATAGCAATGCACAGATTCAGTTGGTTGGCTCTGTAACTGCTAAGTTAAATGAGAAAATACAAAAGTGTAGAAAGTTAACGTTACGTGAACACAGAAGTAACGTTTTAAGGTCAAGATTAGCTGCAAACCGAACATTGTCGCTAAAGAAACAAGCTAGTTGTACAATTAGAAGAGCTGAGCAGGGCGTTGGATAATAGAGCTAGCTACAAAAATTACCTAGATACACAGAAGAGTCGCAATTAAATGTTTAACTCACGCAGGTCGTGACAGGGGAGGTTAGCTCTCACCGGTTTGTAGTAGAGGTCGAAGACACAGAGGCACGAGAAACATGCGCATGCGCTATATCACGTTAGAGGGTTGATTTCCGGTTTCCTGATGCAAGGAGCCCATCATGCCCATAGCTACATCAATGGCCCATAGACATAATATCTATATACTGATGCATAATAGAGTCTATGATCATGCCAGCCAGTACAGCATATCAAAGAAGGACGTAGACGGGCTTTGAGCATGACATGACTAGAAATAACTTTTTACCCAAATGTTGAATCAGCACTTTTGGCAAAGTCCCAGCAGAAAGCTTTACAAAGTTAATTTACTGTGTGTTGTTCTATTTGTCATGCAGAAAGGACCAGTAAATACTTGGAAACATTTGATTACATATGAATATGAAATTATTTTTAATGACCAAATGTGAAGAACTTTTATCTTAGTCTTAGGATGTTATCTAGGATATATGAAAGGCTGATACATCGGCCAATAAGCCTATCGCAGATATAGCTAGTGGTATACGTCGTCGACATTACAGTAGGCCTGAAAGCCAAACTAGGTTTCAGGTAATTTAGAAACAGTGTCACCTTTATATCAAATATCAATATCAGTATTGCCCTCATTACAATGGCCGTTAGGTGGTGACTTAATTATTATTCCGTTAGGTGGTGACTTAATTTACCTTTTAAGAATATTTTTTTTAACAGCTTAAGCAGTCATATTTGCTCTAACTGAATGTGAATATTATGTGTTAGGCTTTAGCTGTCACATCCAAGTTATTTAATGTGAGGTGGATGTACCGGATGTAGGCCTACCACTCATTTTTCACACATTAGCAGTGATTTGACTACAGTCACACTGAATATGCCCTTAAGACCTGCTTTTCATGTCGTCACACGTTACCTTGGCAAGTACCTTTTATACAAACATTTATGATCTGTGGGTAAATCAAGTGATGTTTGACAAAATCTGAGCTAATGTTTGCCTGGAAGTGTGGTCACAATCCTCAAATACCGTGTGTAATATTTACAAAAGTATTTCTACAAGCTGTTACCTCGGATATTTTAAGAAACCAGCACATGTCCAAACAATCCTCAAATGTTCCTGTTTCATGTGGATACAGATCTGAATCAATGCGGATCCCACGAAGAACAGCATGTGGAAGCTATCCAAATACAGAATAAAATCAAATAAAAATACACATAATCAGAGATAACTATGGGATACATGTTTTTAAATTATTTCAATTAAATGAAGTCCAAGACATAATGTAGCAAAAATGCATCTCTAAAGGCTAAGAAATCAAATTTGCAGAAATAGTAAGTGATCATTGTGAGAGTGAAGAAAGAAATTGTAAAATCTAAGACAGCCTCTGAGATAAACATTAACAGTCAAGTAAATTAAAAGTAGGCCAGGCACAATTGTAGATATTAAAAGAATAAATAGCCTATACTATATCCAGATTATTTGTGTGTTGATTGGTTTATTATTTATCTATTCACATTTCTCGCAAAGCAGAAAATAGGCTATATGATAATGTTGGACACACCCATTCAATGATTTTAAAAAGTTAAACTGCGATGTAAGGCCCTAAAGCCACAAGGGGGCACCAACACACCATGCAGAGTCTATGATATAAACTGGACAATGACATTCATAGTGTGTGATGAAAAATATTAAACAATTAAAACGAATGCAGAGATGAACTGAACTAAAGTCATTTGAGCTAGGACAGTATAATGAGATTTGTTTCTATTGATGTGTTACACGGCCTTGATATTTTAAACTGCAAGTATTTTGCATTATTGAACTAGTCAAATCAAACAATATTGGTATAGGCCAGGCCTGTCAGCTGTGAAGAATAATTATGGTTTTGTGTCTGCAGCCTTCATTTTTCACACAGGTGGAAAGATGGATGATTGATAAATGCAATACACCTGTGTAGAATATGCATGCATGTATTGCATTTTCACTGTCAAATGTAATTATTCATTTTCTGCATGTATGCACAAAAAATAATTCAAGTGGGCAGCCACAGACATAATCAATACCAAATATTTAGCATGTTTTACCCCTATGCATTTATAATGTGTGCAACCCCCTCACATTAAAATTAAATGCATGGTAATAATTTTAGCATTGGCCTCCACCTTGCAGTGAGCATGAAGCTCTGAAGCTGATAATCAATTTAAGCAAGACAAGCGATCATATTTCCATTAAAGCCTTCATCTGTTCTATGCATTGCGCCCTAATACACATTAACATCTTGCATCATGTAGATTTATACTTCCACTGTCTAAATGTATCTCCTAAATTAAATATTTATATCACTCTTGCTTTAAGTGGGCTTTCCCTCTTCAAGGATTCATCTCTGTCCGCCCCCTCAGAGGTAAGCTCTCCATTTGGCGATACGGAAGGGAGATTCCTCAGCTCTTCCAGTCATACACCCCCTCCTCTGTATGATGGTACCGTTACGCACCACTATAAAAAACGGAGACGTGATTTTCTGGGGCGAATCCTTGCCGACGTCACTCCCAGTCATATATAAATATTCTCAGCAGCGACTCTGATCAGACTCAAACGAAACCGCTTTTTGGCTACAAGAACTCTTCAAACCAAGGATTATTGGATTGCCTTCTTTGGATTTACTTGCCAGCACCGAGTAAGTATCTTTAATACTGATTAGATATTTTAAGATTTATGCTTATTTTGCGTTTTTATGTTGAGTAGAGTTGAATGAATACACATGTGGTCAAGTCAGATTCAGACACTTAAGAAGAAAAAAGATTAGATATTTGCTTAGTTATAGGCTACTCAGCCTAATATATGTTTTAGGCTATTTTTACAACCTATCATACAATGATCCACGTGTGTGGTATTAGGCTATATATCTCGTTTTCTCTAGGTCTATTTAAATGTGATTACACGTAGGCTAAGAGCACAACTTTACGCATGTCACTATCTATCCACAGATCATCGCCAAAAGCACAATGACTTTGAACAAGGATGACAAATTGCGGAACATGGACAAGAGAAGAGGAAGTATGCCGTTCCCCATGAATTTACCAAACCTACACCGGAGAAGCATGCCCGTGGACGATCGGGACCTGCGCGCAACGATGCCACAGACGGGGCAGACCGACGAGCTGTCCAACCTCCTGCGCTGCACGTCCTACTCCCCGAAGGAGCAGCACCGAGGCAGCTGCGCGTCGGACTCCTCCGACTCGGTGATCTCCACCGGCAGCGAATCGGAGTCCCAGCTGTACAAGGTGGTTCTCCTCGGGGAGCACGGCGTTGGCAAGTCCAGCCTGGCTCGCGTCTTTGGAGGAGTTGATGATGCTGGTCACGATTGCGACCATCGCGATGAAGCAGGTAAATGGTCATGCTGATGAGTCATCAACTAATAGCAACCCGTGCACACACTCATAGACACACAAACCTCAGATGTCTAGTGTCTATGAAGATACATGTCATAATTAGGATTGTCAAAGGTTAATTAAGTGATCCATAATCTTAAAAATTATATAAATACATAAATGGAACTTTATAAGCTGTCTAATTCAGAATATATGAGTACAGTCATAAAGTTTAGCTGATGGATTAGAAAAAAAACAACTAATCTTATCTTTGCATGCAAGAGTGTACATGCATTGATTATTGATATTTCCATCTACAGAAGGCACCAGCCCTGCCCTCAGTAGTGCAGCTGTCAGAAACACATCTAATAGCATAATGTGAAGGGAAAATAGAAAAGGCCTGTCTTGTTCTTGGTGTGTAGACGACAAAAAGAAAACAAATGTGCTAAAAAGAAAAAGCAGCAAAAAAACATGATATTCACATTAATATAAGAGATGCTTTGCTCCTCTCTGTCAGGATGTAAGATAATATTTCTTTTATTTTTCTTCCTCAGGAAACACTTATGACAGATCTATCGTGGTGGATGAAGAGGAGTCATCCATTGTGTTGTATGACATCTGGGAACAGGTGAGTTCTATATTATTTATGCAATGTTTGCTCCATTTATATTGAGATGTGAAAACATGGGACTGTCATGTATGATGCTGAACTTGGTATCTGTTTCTTTCCTGAAGGATAACAGCCAGTGGCTAAAAGAACAGTGCATGCGGATGGGAGACGCCTACATCATTGTGTATTCAGTGACAGACAAATCAAGCTTCGAGAAGGCGTCAGAGCTGCGTATTCAGCTGCGCCGAGCCAGGCAGTCAGAGAACATTCCTATAATCCTTGTGGGCAACAAGAGTGACCTGGTGCGGTCCAGAGAGGTGTCTGCAGATGGTAAGTCAGTATGATTTACTACATTTTGAACCTAAAATGTGCCGCAGATGTATGATGTGTTAAGATAATATAAGTTTTAAGCTCAGGGGAAGTGAGTTATTACGTTTTGAAGCTTAGAAGCTTTTCTTTGAGGTGTTTCATGTTAAAATCTTATAGTACTGGTCATGCTTGACCGGCTTTGGTGGGGTCAGGGCACTTGTCTTACTTGACTGCTCAGGTTCAGGCCAGGCCTACGTTCAAATACTACTGCAAACTAAAGCAAACGTTTGAAATCGACTAATTATAGGGTTATCATTTTCAGTTTTTAGCCTTCATTTCATTTACTAAAAGCACTAATTTTCCTTGTCCATATGTTCATTTCAGAGGGGAGCGCCTGTGCAGTGGTATTCGACTGCAAGTTCATCGAGACGTCTGCATCCCTTCACCACAATGTGCACGACCTTTTTGAGGGCATCGTCCGACAGATCCGCTTGAGGAAAGACAGCAAGGAGGAGAACGCAAGACGCATGGCCAACTGCAGGCGTAGAGAGAGCATTGGCAAGAAGGCCAAGCGGTTTCTGGGCCGCATGGTTGCACGCAAGAACAAGAAGATGGCTTTTAGGCAGAAGTCAAAGTCCTGCCATGACCTCACAGTTCTCTGAGGAACAGACAGACATTTTTTTCCTTTGGCCTCTGAAGACCAGACGCTGTGTGTGTTTTAACACTAACCCTAAAGGACTAATAGAGCTGTACAGAAATATATTTTTTATTTTTTAGACGCCAACCAAAAGCAGAGAGGACTTAATTTAAATAGAAATGACACTATTCAAGTCATATCATGATAATGGTGATAACTTGCATGAAGCTTTGCAAACATTTATTTTATTTTATTATTTTTGTCTGCCTTAAATATGTCGCTGTCATAATATGATCAGTTTGTAAGAGAAATCCACAGAGGCTTGTTTTTCTAATGAGTTGCAAAGATTGCCTTGCTGTTGGGTCATTGTTGTGCTCCTTTATTGGAGGGGATTGCTGTATATACTATAACATGAATGACGCTGAATGCAACATACATCTCATTATCATGAAAAAAACATGGTAAAGGATCACAATACTTGGTCACCTGGAGTCATATTTACTTGAAACGTGGTACGCAGGTTCGTGCTTCGGCCAAGTTGTTGTTGTTCCCGTAACATTGAATTCAGGTTGTGAATGTATGAGTAAAGCAATAAGTTATGTTAGTCTTGTGAATCTTGACATTATTTGGAAATGCTTTGTTTACGTTGATTTCCTTTTTCAATAAAATATAAAATCAAAACATAAAATCTCTGTCATTATTCCTAAATCAAAGTGTTCAGCAGAATGCAACAGAAAAGAAGGAGATGTTTAGGCAATTTACATCCTTATAAATATTCATGTGATCGTATCAGTGGACTGGAACCTCACTGGCCATTGGTTTTACAGGAAGGGAACAAGCAAATTAAGCATGTTTATCTCAAGGTGTTAACCATTAATCCACAAAAGGAGTACAAGTATGCAATTTTTCCACCCAATTTAAACTCCTCTCACACCTCAGAGGGAACACACTCACTTGGAGAAGGTAAGGTACAAAGCCTTTTGTTTAAAATAGGAGGATAATTGAATATGTTTGCTACTAAACTGATTTATTATCCACCTTTATCACTGCTGTTGTTGAGCTACAGTATATCCAGAGTTTGTTGTTGTACTTTAGAGACTTGAATTGGAGTCAGTGAAGTATATAGGGCATTAATGATACTTGTACACTGCACCGTAACCTGTGATTTGGTATTGCCAAAAAAAAAGAAGAATCTGTATCCTGTATCTAAAAGATATTTGACAGACATTAAGGCTCCAGGGAAATTACATATTGTTCGCACCCAACTGGATTTTACCAGACACATGCTTTACTTCCAAATCAAATGTGACTTTATTGGTCTTCTGTGCTACTTTTAATAGTGGAGGCTCAGATGTTGCTTCAAACAGTGTTGTACGTTGTTATGTATTTAAATGCATGTAAAAACTGTGAAATCTATGAACCATTGTGGTGAATCAGTAACAAGAAAGAAATTGTGTTAATTGTTGGGCTGAGGCCATGTGATTTGAAACGCTGTGAATATGCCACATTTACAGGGACTCATGGCTGACAGAGGAGCTACGACAATGCTCATCATAGCTCTCATAGTAAGATGCTTTATTAGAAATTACTCTGAACTATAATACTTTGTTCATTTACAAGAGCAAATGACTGCATGAACAATGTCACTGAGACACACTTAATATCTTGTTTCGCAGTTGATGATACTTTACACATTTGCACCATGCTCTGGGGCAAATGTTAAAATTGGTGTCCCTGAGAACTACGATGGTATTTTTCCATGGTATCTGGCCAAGGTAAGGCGTCTCAATTTACTTGAATTCACCTAACAAAGGGTTTTTCTTGTGCTCCTAGGCTTCTGATAAGAAATGATGTGTGTAGTTCTTATAAGTTCCCCAATTTTACAATCTTATACTATAACTGGTGCTTAAAGCAGGTAGAAAATCAACAAAAGCGTTTTTATCCCCATATGTCATATTCATGAATATAATAATTTGAGATGCAGGTTGACAGTCCACTTTGCCAGACCTACCTCCTCCGCAGCGCTGTGGAGGTACAGTAGGTCTGGCAAAGCGAGACTAACAGTTACTCTAAGCCTAGATGGCAAACAAGGATTAAACACTGTTGGAAACGTCTAAAGCCATTTGGGCCTGGTCATCTTTTATTGGTGAGAAAAGTGGTGAAAAGACCATGATTGAATAGGCAGAAAATGAAGGTATAGTAAACCAGAACTGTGTCAGTCTCTTTTATTCTCTCCTATCTACACTGAAGGTTGAAGATGTATGAACATGCTGTCGTCATCACTAGACTAAAATTGGAGCGTTCACAATGACCCAGCCTCTGCATTCATTCTAGCGTGCAGTGTGGCAAGCAGGGTGTTTTATTCATACAGTACCTGTCACTCAGACATCCTCTGGATTGTGCGGCAGCATGAGTATCTGGCACTCTGATTGGTTGTATTGTGACGTCACATATTGTAATATTTCACATATTGTATGAAACAGTAATCATTTTAGTCTTTGTGTGGGACAGAGTGCCATTCACATTCTTCAAATAGCATGTTAATGGCCAGAATGGAGGAATTGGAAAATAAGCCTACTTTGAGTTATAAATGAAAAGGACATAATGATTGCTTTAGATTAGTTCAAGGTAAAAGCTCTTTATTATAGTGTGTTCATCAGAGAGGGCTACACTTGTCAGTTCTCCTATTTTAACTTCTCAAATGATCAATCTAGTAAACCTTATAAAGGACAAAAACACTGTGTTAATCATCTTGTCGGCTTCTGTGAATGACCAGCCCCATCACACCACTAGACATTTGGATCCTGAGATATATTTGCTTTAAGAGGACCTTTAAGAGAATTCAAAACATCTGAACCATAAGCCTAAGTATCTAGGCTGAAATAAAATTTAAAGGATAAAGTGGGCATTAGACTTTATTTTTGTATTGTCCACAAATCCCTCAAAAAGACTAAAACCAACAATGTCCATCTATTAATACTTTGCAGCTTCCCTACCCGGTCTGTGGCACTCATTCCCAGGCCCATTTATTCCCACTGACGACATAAACCTTTGAAAACAGGTCACATTATACTATATAGTTTATTCTTAAAAACATCTGGGCACAGTAGCCAACATCATTTAAACAGTGTAATTGTTGAGGACAAATTTCAGCAGCAGATTAATACACATTTAGCGAGTATTTCAAGCAGCAGGATGGTGTATGTGGAACTGACTCAAATTATATGTTCATCGTAATTAGACATCGTAATGTCACCCAGCAAAGAAGTGTGGCTCTCTGATGTGTTTTTAATCATTTTTAGATGACATTAGCATCCTATGGCTCACAGAAACCGGCTATATAGCTTTGGCAACACATAAAAAACTTGGTTTATTTTAATTTAACCTTTATTCATACAGGTAGAGACACTGAGACACATGGTCTCATTCTCAAGAGATACCTGTTAAGGACAATACACAACATCAGTTACAGACAAACAGATTTTCAATAGTATACACAGTATGTACTATATATAATATTTAAAAAAAGTGCCAAGTAGAGTGAAAATACTAAAGTACTAAAAACAAGAATATGATTCCGAAGATTTATTTTTCCAGTACCTTTTAAAATTAGTTTAAATTCCCCTAGTGGGATCAAGTTGGACAGTTTTTTTCTGAAGTCTCAATTTGACGTGATGTTCAAATACAATAAATACATAAAATGAAATCACTGATGGCTGCAGTAACTTCTCGCTGCTCCAGTTTGTGCATATGACTTGCTTTTAAACGGGAACACAAACTAATGTTTTTGTTTTGTTTTTCTGTTCTGTACAGCTCCATAGTCTGCCAGGTACCTACAGCGACCTGGTGGTAGGGGGGGATGATGAGGGGATATTTGGAGTCGACGCTCAGTTTCTGTACGCTCTAAAACCACTGGACAGAGAGAAACGGCCGTCTTACTCTCTGCAGGTAGCATATCATATCGTGTCATATCATAGTATTGATTGAACAATTTTCCAAACATGTCTAATGAATAGTTACAAATGAATTAATTCGAGATGCATCAAATTCACATAACATAAATGTTTTTTTCTTCATATTCTTACGTGTTCATCATGTGAGGTTTGTGTGGTTATGTTCAATATTGTATGAAGAATGAATCGCTCTTTGCATCGTTCGATTCTCATGGGAAGGCTGCATGTCAACACCAGAGTTCATTATTCAAAGATACCTACAGTATGTGTGCGTGTGTGTGTTTGTGAAATGCAGGTGTCCTTCAGAACATCAGAGCACCGTCAGAGCTTTACTGTCGAAGTGTGCGTCATCGACAAGAACGACAATGTGCCCACTTTTATAGAGGAGAGCATGAGAGGCAGCGTGCAGCTCGGGCTTCTCAAAGGTACGAGAACCTTTAGCTCTGAGGTCACCGTGTTGCAAAGCATGTTGTAGTCTGGGTCGTATTTGTCAGTCCTACATGGAATACAAAAACTCACTCAGTTTTTTTCCAAACAATTGAAAACATGCTTATTTATCCCTGGAAACTGCAAACTACCCTTAACCCCTGTATTAATAGACTCTATGATGTGGCATACTGGTTCACAATTTGGATTACACTAAAAAAGACCAGCCTGAATGACATGTTTTTCTTGATTAATGTGTGGGACTATTAAAATGTATTTTGTTTTCTTAGCTGATACGTTTTCTTGATAGTGTGTCTAGGAGCATTTAGTTTTGCTTGACTGCTTTGGACTTTTGAATTCAGGAAGGTAGGTACCTCAAACTGTATTTTAGTCACGGCTGTCAATGTTATGGTGAACTGTAATCATGAAATATGCCTCACAGGGAGCTGGATTTCTGTCCAAACTGAACTCAAAGCCACGGTAAAAGCTTCAGACTTGAGTGAAATTCAAAAAGTGAATCATTGGAATTTGGGTGGGAATCTAGGGGGCTGAGCTGTTGATGACAGCCTCTCAGTTTGTTGTCAGGGTTCCCTTTGCTGTGACATAAGGTTTATAGGACTACGGAGAGGTCTGGTGAGAGAGAAATCCTCGTAGGATCAGCTTAGTTTATCTGGATTTCTTGCCCCTGGCAGAGACTCGCTCCCCGTCAGACGCAAGTGGATGACCTTGACAAAAATGTGGCCTATGGCATAGCAATCACATCGGTTCAGATAAAATTTATTTTATTTTATTTCCTCTGTTCTCGGATATGATGGACAATAAAAGCATTGTCAGTATAACATGAAAACTGGGGCTACATGACCCCCAACAGAAAATCCTTTACAGCTCATTCAATGAAGAAAAATATCATCTTACTTGCAGATGCATTTATAATACTAATCTACTGTACAGTATAATTTTTTTATGAGCAAATATTTCAAATGCTTGTATGTCATTGGTTTTGTGCATCCTGATTGGAAAGAATCCATGTTCTATCATGTTCTGTATGAATTGAGAAAGTTAATGTGCATTGAGCTTGTGGTGGAGAGAGATGTCTATGATAAAGACGTCATATTTTTGACCGTGCACCACCTGTGTCTCTCAGGGATCCCATTCATGCAGGTGGAGGCGCTGGATCGTGATGACCGCAACACTGCCCACGCTGAGCTGCGGTTCAGCCTCATGGAACAGACACCCAGGATTCCCTCCAGCCAAATGTTCTTCATCGGCTCCATCACTGGAGAGGTTTCCCTCACGGAGGAAGGTCGGTTTAAACTAGGGTCTGTAGGGAAAGCATCAAGATTGTGTGACACTATTTCCCCAAAGGGAAGTTTTCAGGTGTATGTTTTTTTTTTTTTTTTTTCAAGGAGCTCACAATGCATGTGTTAACTCCCTGCAACTTCAGAGGCCTTTTTTTTTTTACATACACTCAAGAATGCTTTCTCACTTCTTTTTTGCATGTTGGCAATGTTTCAACAAGCCGCTTAGTTATGGAACCATTGGTCCTCATTTCATATTCCATTAGATTTTACCGACATTGCCACAAATATTAAACACAGTCCATTAACATTTTGCAGATCGACATCAGCCAACAAATAGCAATAAATTCCAGTACAGACATCCCCAAGATGTGTTTGTGGAAGTGTAGAATCAGTAGTAGTAAGTTTAATTTTCAAATATAAAATAACCTGCTCTGTACCGTACATATGTTTCTCACATTTCTTTAAAAACAAAACAAATGTAAGGGTTTCTAATAAAAAATTAGTGTATTGATGTTTATGTTAAACAAAAGTGAATATTAGCCGACATATCGTTATTGATATCTGCCTTGAAATAGCTTGAATTTATGACTTACTGAATGCCCCCACACACACACACACACACACACACAAACACACACACACACACACACACACTGTTGTTGCTCATTTCCACAGAGCTTTAGCAGTGAATATTGAAAATTACATCCTTATCTACTTCAGGCCAGTTGTAGCTGATGGTTATGATTACCTTCACAGTGGGTAGTCTGGTTTTTATTTTCCATTTTAGCAGGAAATTCAGTGATGAATAGATTACTCACGGACATGTTAAATTTAGCAGCCATTGTGTGTAATGTCTCAATATCTAAGGGGAAAAAGTCTATTTTAGTTATTGTGTGTTTTCATAAATCATCATATAATACAATGTCTCTTTAAATGTGTTATTTCCTTTGATTCCTTATATACTTTGCTCCCATACAGTATCGTGTCATGAAACACTGCAGAATACTGTAGATGTCTTAGGAAAAGAGGTTAATTAAAAAAATAAAACTGAAAGAATCATTTTGAAATAAGGTGTTCTTGTATCATCTATCCCACTGTGACCACCAGGAGCCTCTACTCTGGACCCAGAGATGTGCGGCCGCTATAAGCTCTCAGTGATGGTGAAGGACATGGCTGGGAAGGCAAACGCTTTCTTCACCTCCGGCATCGTTACTGTCGAGGTG
The DNA here is from genome assembly GCF_010015445.1 of Perca fluviatilis. NCBI lineage: Eukaryota > Metazoa > Chordata > Actinopteri > Perciformes > Percidae > Perca > Perca fluviatilis. Next base: position 22,383,438 of record NC_053114.1, read on the forward strand.
ACAGGAAACACGTGGGCATCTCCCGACCCTGTACGACTTCAGGAGAACCTCCCCGGCCCCTACCCCATCCCCATCTCACAGGTAAGGCAGCAAAGCTCAGCCTCTGATCAACATGTGTCTACTCTGAAACACAAACCACTTTAGAACGTAAAGTGTTTTTACCCATCTACATTGAAATCACTTTTACTTATTTGATCTTTACCATAAATCCTGCAAACAACTAGGTACATGCTGACTGTTTTGTTTATGCAGTTCCAGGTATGATATCGTATTACAATAAAACAAACTCTGTCAATAGCCTGGACCGAGTAAAGTGGTATCATATTGCCAGATGCTGTTTTTAGTGGCTCTTGGGTCCTCCTAAGTGACCAAATACTGAATTATTAATGTTGTTGAAATGCCATGGATCCATTCAGGCTACCTCCTGACTGAGTCACTTTAACTCCCATAATCACTCACTCTTCCACCCACTAACCACCACCACCACCACTCTGAGGGGTATTATAAAAAATCCACTCTAAAATAGACTTCACATATGGCTTGTTATTTTAATCATATTTTACAGCTCAGTATAAATATTTAAGAATGTCATGTAATCTAAAGATAAATCCTGGACTAACTCAACAGACAGCCATTAGTATTATTTTTTTGGCATACATGTCTACTTAATATCTTAACTGTTATGTAACCTTGATCCATCAACAGAAAATAATTCAGCAGCTGTTTTGATAATCAATCAATAACTTAAGTCATTTTTGAAGCAAAGATGCCACACGTTGTTTGGTTCCAGGCTCTCAGTTGTGAGTATCAGTTACATCGTTGTAAAGCGAATATCTTTGGGCTGTTTGGATGAAACAAGACAAATGAAAACATTATCCTCGACTGTGGAAACCTTTAATCAACATACTCGACTTTTTTCTTGCATTTTATAGACCAATGATGCAAATGATGTTTGATTGCTGGCCTACATGCCAATAAAGTTTGTAGAAATTGGAATGAAATAAGGAAACAGCTACAACAGCAACCATGGTGAATTTATGAGGATTTAGGCACATTTTGAGATCTATAGCTGGAAATCCTGTGTTCAGATAAAATTTTGGATGTAGTCTCTCCCTCGAAAAAAAAATCAGTAAACCCACTCAGTGTTTAATTGTAAGTGTCACAAAAGTGTCACTTTCTAACAGCTGATCATCAATCAATATGTTGAGTTCCAGTTAAGAGTTTTAATTTTTATCGAAGTCAACACAATTGCTCTACATTACTGCACTACTGTAATGTAAATGTTGTTTAAAGGTTTCCCTCACGTTCTCCTAACATATCACTGTGTTTGTCCGTGGTCTTGTCTAACCTTTTCGTTGTTTTAATATTAGCCATATGAGTTACATTTCTATAAATAACTCAAAAGCCCTCAGAGGTTTTGTAACACATGGCAAAAAAAATCAGCTAGCGGTGGCAGTTACTCTTTACGAGGAAATTTTAAAAATGTACGCCTGCACGGGGGAAAATAGACTTTATTTATTCTCTACTGAGAACTGTGGAAACAAAGAGGCTTGTAGAGCTGAATTAAATGCATTGTTCAGGTTCTGAGAGTCCAGGGGTAGGTACATCACATTACCTCCCCCTCCTCCTGTCTTCTCCCACCTCCCCCACACTCGCCCTCAGCCTCTCATCTCTCCTGTTCTAACAGCCCCTTCCACCCACTGAAAACGTGTGGATTCACAAGTGTAGGCACATTGGATTTTCTTTTTTTTTCATAGTTTTCAAAGGCCAGTTCAAATCTACAATAAAATATTTTGCCTTGTAGGTTTAATACCTAATAGCCAATGCTATAGCACACAGCTTGGTGCTTTTGAAAGGATAATTCATTTTCATAGTATTAATATCAACAAATAGCATTTGTGCCCTTTTATGTAAATGAGGCTATGTGAAAATATTTCACTGAGCGGATTCCTTTTGTGTATCCGCTTTAGTTAATACAAAATGTGTTAAGTGAGTGAGAAATGAAGCCTCTTTTGTTCCATCACTGAACCGTGGACATGAAAACCATTCGTTACATACAGAATCTAAATCACACAAAACTGGATTAGTTTACCGTGGATCTTTACTTGGGGGAAGCCTCATTTTGCCCACGCTGAGTGATTGTGCTGCTGTGCTCAGTAGGTGGTGGGACTAACTGTTGTTATGACACATACAAAGATAGTCATGTTGAAGGGCCCACTCTATGGATCTCACCTCCCCTACTGTCTCAGATAAATGGAGCAGTCATGTTGCACTCCTTGTAACAAATGTTGTCTTTTTCTTGTGCACACATTGTCCATGGTGGGATTACATCTTTGACAGATTCTGAAATCAATTTGCTGCTTTTATGCATTTCTGCCATCATCGTTCTCTGTGTAAAACTCACGTATAAAACTAAGTCGAGATTGCAATTGTGATCAATTTGACTGATTCTGCAATCAGATCAAAACAAGCTCTGGCTGTAATATTGAAATCCTGGCATTTGTTATCAGTACTTTTGCATCATTGGGGCATGGGAGGTTAATTTCAATCTGTTATGTATTGCATGTTTCTGATTGCCTGCCTAAAACTTTGATTGTGTAATCAGTAGAACTACTTGAACTTGGTAATGCAATCTATTGAGACTTTGAAGTGGAAGAGGGACCTCAGAGCCTGTGAATGAATGAGTCAAGGCTCTTAACTGCATTGAATTGTCAGTTTTCACAGTCAAATGAAATCTGATTATTTGTTGCAGAATTAGTTTGAGCCCCACTAGACCTTCGTCATGGCCCCATAATCAGTATTCAGTATTACAAACAATACGTGTGGTGCTTTAGCTAACATTAGTCATCAGAGGCGAACTCATGTTGGCTTGAATAACACACACATTAAAGCCGCTATGACCAAAATGTAATGTTAACAATAAATGCTAATGTTGCTCAGTATCTGCTGGATTTGTTGATAAGCAACTGTTTGCAAATTTGTTCGCTATCTTAAATTGATAATGTGATAATATGTTTAAAATATTTTTGTTATTAACCTGTTATTGCAGGTGTAATGTTTCAAACCCAAAGACAACTCTTCCTTTGTTTCTGTCTCTCAAATACTATTGTTCTGCCTTCCAGCCAAAATACACACTGTAGTTGTATCTGTCACCTGCTAAAGTCAAAATCAACTGTTGTTTCTAGATTTTGATACTGGTGATTTTACAAGCAATAAAAATGCCTCTGCTCCCTCGAAGATATCCAATATTTACCATGTCCGTATCAATTTCATATCATATCTATATTTTATAGAGCTACAACTACTTATTATTGTCATTTTGACCTAATCTATAGTCTTATTTTTAATAAAATGCTTATTGTAATTTTTATATTTTTTGAGTCCAATGTGGCATATTTAAATTTCTTGTTCTATCCAACTAACACTTCAAAACCAAGATAAATTTAGTGTACTATTATAAATGACAAAGAAAGGCAGCAAATCCTCACATATGAGAATCTGCAGCTAGCGAATGTTTTGCACTTTTACTTAAAAAAAACAACTGAAACAATTAGCAAAACAGTTGCAAACTAATCGATTAATCGACACATTGCGCCAGCTGTGATATTTTTAGTATTTCCTGTTTTTGTGTAAAGCAGGACATTGTGTTCTTTACTGTAACTCTCCAGTCCACAGTGTCTTGGAGAAAAAGCACATACACAGTCACCAGGCACTACTCAACGCAGCTCAAACCCAAGCTATCTGAGGAGACAGAACGTGCTCTGCAGACTCAAATACTGACGTAGGCAAAACAGATGACTTCATAGATGTTTTTGTACAGAACTTATATATAGAGTCATGATCATTAATCAGCGCACCTTAAGTTCTCAGCTTAAGTTCTGAGATCTAAAAAACCCACCATAACACTGAGAGGCAGCCAGCTGTGTGAAGCAGCTTTTGTGTATACAGAAGCATAGTGTTTGGGCAGCCATCTCCAAAACAAGGGAGGAGTGTGTGACAGTGAGTTGAGGTGATACACATGCCCTGGGTGTGCATCAGCTGTACTGCGGCTGGGCTTCTCTCCTTCTTGGGTGCTGTTTGATGACTACTAGGTCATTTTCAGCCCCACTGCACAGCCCTCTGTCAAGGGCTGTAAAGCAGAGTGGAAAATCCCCTCCAGCCTGCATAGTTAGTTTTGGCTGTGCTCTCTGTTCCACATCATTGTCAGTGCATTTGACTGGCTCCTTATCATGTACACAAATGTAGCCTAGCTTTTTGCATACATCATGCTGACCCATGGTTTATTCTACATGATACATTTCTTCTTGCACCAAGATAAAAAAAAACACTTTATACAACACTTTTATGGTCAAATAAATAGATGAATATGACGTTAAAATGTTTACCATCTTTATGTATTTAAATATTATATTTAGAAAACTTTTTGTTGTGTGTTTGTTGATGTAGGTCAAATGGAGTGGAAGTCAGGCAGTGTACAGTTTGGAGGGGGAGTTTCCAGAGATGCTCTTCACCATCAGCAGAGAAGGAGTCATTTATCTCAATGCCCCTCTGGACAGAGAGACACAAGACCAGGTCTGTATAACTGCAAGCGGAACACCTTCAGCACCTAATAATAAATGTCAGTTTATGATTTCTGTTTAAGCGTCTAAACATTAGGGCTGTAAGTGCTACACTGTTCCTTTAAGACAGACAGAAGCAGATGTATTTATATGCTTGAACTCTGTTTTTTGTGTTTGTTTCAAATGTGAGAATAAATGAGTGTGTTGGCCTATAATCTTAATATAAAGCTTGCTCGGATTTAAAAGCTCATTATTTTCTGGCTTTCACAAGACATGCTGTATTATATAATACAAAGTGACAAATTTGATGGCACAAAACATTTTCTCGTCTTGTTCATTAAAAGAAAACTCCTATTTTAATAATCTTTTCTCATATTACAGCTTAAGCTTTATTTAATTAAAGGGGCCCTGGTACACATAATTGCAACAAAGCTGAACACAGTTTATTTTCAAACCGATCCGAGGTAATTAAGCAAACAACCCCAAAACTGAAAAGCACAGCTATGTTCCTCGAACATATTCTGCCTGTGGCAAAAAAAGAATTATTGTGCTATGACAAGAACTATAAAGGAAAAAGTTTTTTTCAAAATCTTTTTCACTTAAGGCTAAGGGAAGGATCGTTATTTGTGGTAGGATTACAAATTAAAATGTATCATATGTTTTCATTTTGCTCTGAGTTTTGCAAACAACTTAAGCTCCTGAGAGATTTGAATGGCTCACTGAACATTATATCCAGGCAAAAATTAAAACAACACAGAGATGCGGAGCTACATCAGTGGATGTGATGGTAACACATGCATATTGCATTAGCTGTCTTCTGTAGTGACCGTTTAATGGAAAGGTGCAGAAGACATTATGCTATTTTGCTACCCCTTGTGATGGAAAGATTGTAGTTGCATCATCACTCTAAAAATGATTGATAAGCTGTGGACTTGTTAATGAGCCACTAAATACCAAACTTCTCTTGTCTGAATACAGCTCCATCATTAAGTCTGTATCCTTAATGGGTGATGGTGTTGATGGAGACTTTTTGTATTGTATATATTAAAGTAAGCTTCATGGCCCCACCTGTCAGAAGTGCAGAATGATGAACGTAGAGATGCCTTGTTTCCCACTTCCATCCATCTTTTCTGTTTACTAGCTTATCCCTATTACAGGATCCTATCCCATCATGCAGTGGGCAGGGGAGCAACCTGAACTGGTTAACAGTCACCCAGTCTACTGCAGGCCCGGTTTATCCTTTTCATAACTTGTAACTGTAATTCATATATGAGTTTAAAAGCCACAAATAGGATTTACAGGATCTATAGAAGTCCCAATGTAAAGATACCACACCAGTTGACCAGATATGTCTCTATTTCTTTGATACTCTTTGATACAAATATTGTTTTTGTCTTTTTTTGCCATGTCAGTTTCAGATCAGCATTGTGGTTGAGCGTCCAGATGGCAGAGAGATTGCCAAGCCTGTGGAGTTGAGGGTGATGGTGGGTGACGCCAATGATAACAGACCCACCTTTCCAGAGGCACAGTACCACACAGTGGTCAAGGAACTGGCTGCTCGAGGTAACTCCTGGTAGCTTGTTATATATTTTAGCAGTCTCAAAGACGATTTGGAAATGTATTTGTAAAAAAATGTGTTCATATGAGTCTCACTTTTGCTTCTCCAAGTATTGTTAGAAAATACGGACCAAAACTGCCCTGACAGTTTACAGAAGGATATTTATATTTTGCCTAACTGAGGTGTTAAAGCGCCCATATTATGCTCATTTTCAGGTTCATAATTGTATTTTGAGGTTGTACCAGAATAGGTTTACATGGTTTAATTTTCAAAAAACACCATATTTGTTGGACTGCACATTGCTGCAGCTGCTCTTTTGACCCTGTGTGTTGAGCTCTCTGTTTTAGCTACAGAGGGAGACATCTCACTTCTATCCCATCTTTGTTGGGAGTCGCACATGCGCAGGAGCTAGGTACGGACTACTATCTAGAAGCTAGCGCTGCTAGCGGTTAGCCACCTCGTTCTCAATGACAAAACACTGCTACAACACTATAGAACTACCCTCGTCTGCAGGTATTCCACACAAAGTTGGAAGTGCGCCCTCGTTTAGAAGAAGTCTCCCGGCCAATCCTGCCTTGTACTGACCGAAGTTGGAGAAACAGCTAGCTGATGTGGTATTAGTTACAGTGGTTAGCACACACCAAATGTTTCGGCCGATGACGTTGCCGATTTTGACCAGCTCACCTGAAGGCAGGATACATTGGGCACTTTAAAGCAAAACTAACATGATATTTACAATGTTTCCATGTAAAAATACATTGATGAAATGTATACTTAAAATACTCAAGTCTGAATAGCTTTTTTATTTCTAATTACTGGTGAAATTAGTGATCAGCATGAAACAAAACACAATGAGACCTCTTAACCCTCGTATTATGTTAAGGGTCAATTTGACCCATTTGCGTTTTTGTGTTGACCAAAATACTGGTTAACCTATCTTTTTCTTCATGAAATTGTATGACATTTCCTCATTTAGGGTCATGAACTTGTTCATAAAATCTGGACACACTGATGTGTAGTGGAATGTCTGTTCAGAGTTTGTATACAAAGATGATGTTGCGGGTCATTTTGACCCGAGACTTTCAACACCCATTTAGGTGTGTGTGTGTGTGTGTGTGTGTGTGTGTGTGTTTTGTGTGTGTGTGTGTGTGTGTGTTTGTGTGTGTGTGTGTGTGTGTGTGTGTGTGTGTGTGTGTGTGTGTGTTTGTGTGTATGTATGTGTGTGTGTGTGTGTGTGTGCGATGCTATTGACGATCCGGATTGTGAATTTTCCTATGATGAAGAGGATTCAGGGGACCAGTCTGGTGTAGTATACATTAGCTGAAAACAATGGGCAGCAATCATCCTCAACATGGACAGCTAAAGATGCTAACATAAAATGGTCAACATCACCACACTGACGCCAAGGCAGACTGTCATCAAGATGACTCCAAGCCCCACAAGATTTTCTGCCACACTAGTTGATGATATTCAATCACCATTTCATCTCTTCATATCCCAACCAATAGATAGGATCATAGTGGACATGAGCAACTTGCAGGGGAGGTGTGTATTTCAAAAGAAATGGAAGCCACTGGATCAGATGCATACATTGAAATCCTAGTCCTGCTGCGTCCGCAGCATCCACCCATGCTCTGCAGCGTCACGTTACATCCCGCAACACCCTGCTGTGATGTTCATACGCACAGAGTAGTCAGGATCCGGTATAGGAGACACTACAGTACCGACACGTGTGTCCCTGCTATGACATGAACTTCCATGACTACCTCGAGGTCACTGTTCCATTATCTCTAATGTGACTATTATTTGCCACTGTTCATCACACCCCCAACCGGCCCTGTCAGACACCTCCTACCAAGAGTCTGCCGAGGTTTCTTCCTAAAAGAGTTTTTCCTCGCCACTGTCGCAACAGCCACTGATAATGCTTGCTCTTGGGGGAATTACTGTAATTGTTGGGGTTTTGGAATTTATAGAGTGTGGTCTAGACCTACTCTATCTGTAAAGTGTCTCAAGATAACTCTTGTTATGATTTGATACTATAAATAAAATAAAATTGAATAGTATTAGCTAGAGTGTACAAGTCAAAGGGAGAAGCAATTGTCAGTCTGTGGAATGATGAGAGTGGAAGGCCAATATTTCTAGCAACAATGTCTTTGGAGTCAATTCATACGAAAGCTTGGGTGTTCCGCAACACCAGAGCTGGTCGAGTGAAAGAGACAAACTAGCTGAGATCATAGATGTATGGGATGAATGGGTCAAAATTTTACCTGTCTTGTACAATACTGGTCCACATGTCACTGTAGATGAACACCTTGTTCCATTCAGGGGGCGCTGTCCCTTCTGACAGTACATGCCCAACAAGCCTGCCAAGTATGGCATCAAAATATGGGCATCCTAGGATGCCAAATCTAGCTACTATGCATGGAATATGCAAGTGTATACCGGAAATATTTTCACTAAATAATTGATAAAAACAGTTTTGGGGGAAAAAATGTTTGTGATGAGGAAAAAAAGTTAGTTTTGAGTGTATTTACACTGTACGGGTCATTTTGACCCGTAACATCATCAATGTCATTTTTTTTCAACATAATACGAGGGTTAATAATCCTTTTGTTGTGTTTGTGAGGTCTGGACCCAAGAGCGGACACCGACTAGAGGTTGAGGTAGTAACAAGTCTTTAATGAAAAAGCTCATCTGAACAGAAATCTTGTAACAAAGGTAGGTGGTGATCCAAATGGGTGGAGGAGTGGAGGTAGACGAGGCAGGCACGGAACACAGGGCTGGTGGAGTGGCAGGTAGCATAGCTGACTTTGACTTCAAACGGCTGCGCACAGAGAGACAACAAAGGATTAACACAAGGAAATCTTCGATCACAAAAGGTTCGCTAGAATACTCGAAAGTTTGGCCGAGAGTAGTTACCACGAAAGTGACTGAAACAAACTGGCGCCGGCTGCCTGGACCTCAGGAGTACTTGTGCTGGAGCTTGATTAGAAGATCACATGCAACTGGAGAGCCAGGTGCCCTGGAGAAAGCCACGCCTGCCCACACACTCACACACACACACACACACACACACACACACACACACAGAACACCAAAAAAGGAAACACAACTGCCAGATTCACGGATAGGCCGTGACACCTTTGTCACATTTACTCTATAATGGGAATCTTGATTTCACAACAACGTAAAGGAAACTCTGGCTGGAAGGGACGTTGCAGTGATGAAAGAGAGTGCCAGATACCTTTTGTGAAAGCAGATTGGGATTTTTGCCAGGACATGGGGGGAAAGCACCCTCATTCATACAAAGCACATGGTGTGTTGTGACATATCAGGTCCAATCATAAAAGCTTTTTTGTTGATGGTTTAAAACGCTTGATTCTGGAAAATGAATTAGAATGGACAATATGTTAATCTAAACGGAATTACTGAGTGATCAATAAATTACAAAGCTATTGTTATATTCTTCCTCCTTCTTAGTTCTATTCAGTGTGCTTTTTGACTGTAAGTTATTGCAAAGAGAAAAACATTTTAGGTTCTTAGGTTGTATTATAAAAAACTCTGAGAACCTGTCTGAAGTGTTCAATAGTATTTTCAGATTCTGAGTTAAAAATGTAGAAAATTAGAAATGCAGTCACAAGAAAAACAGAAATTATAGGAGAAAGATTTTCCATTTAATAAAAAACTTTATGTTAAAATTGTATCTTCACAGATCTTATGGCTGTAAATCGGTTAGATTCTCTCGTCTTAGAGGTCCTGTTTTTACTGTTCTTTACATGCTGTGTTTCCCCAGGGACAGAAATCCTGACAGTGCAGGCAGCCGATAACGACGATCCCAAGACGGACAACGTGCGGATCTTCTACCGTTTAGTCGGACAAATTCCAGAGAGCCCTCGTGCCCTCTTCAGAGTGGACCGTGACTCAGGGGTCATCTCCGTCCAAGCAGACAGTATGGAGGGCACAGCACCTCAATACACCCTCACCATCACTGCTGAGGATGCCAAAGGTGATTTTTTTCATCGATGCTAAATACAGCTTTCCTCCCTGTTGTGATGTTTGAAATGCCATTTTAACTGTGACTTTCTTCTTTAATTTGATCTACTGGTATTTCCTGTTGCTTTAGTAGGAACTTATGTTGGGAAGGAATAGAATATTAGAGATAAAGGTATCTTTTTAGAGGTTATCTTTGTATACCTACTTTTTTTCTCCTGCTCCCTTCCATTGTGCTTATTTTGTAGACAAATAAAGACACATACTGTAGAAAGAAACAGTTCAATCAGGAGAGACAGATTATTATAACAGATGATATGTAATATTTAAGTCTTGGTAGAAAGTCTTTGGCGCTTAGACTCTACAGGGAGATTTGTAACTAAGGGGCATCTGCCCTGAGCAGCAGCAAGATAAATTCCCCCATGGAGTCTAGACACTGGTGGTGGCTGATGATTCTGATGGAGCTGAAGAATCTGCGAAGACTGGCTTCGATGGGCAGGCGGAGGGGCCCATTGCCATTTATGATGATTTGCATTGAAATGACAGCTGACAACAACAGAGAGGAGAACAGATTTGAATAGCATAACAGCCGTGAACGTACTGTGCGCATGAATTTACTAAAGGCGGACAGAGAATCATATTTAAACAAGAGGCAGCAGCAGGATATTAGGCTTACATTGTAGGTGTGTCGCTGAACTATTGCATAGATGAGAGCTGATGAGACCAGCTGATGAGAGCAGCTGATAAGATCATTTGAAAGGACAGCAAGAAATAATGAGTGAGGATTGAAAGCAGATGAGTGAGAAATAAAGAAGGCCTAACTAAGCATGAAAAACTATAGTCTTTCTGACTGAACGTATGCTATAGCTTCATTAGCTGTGCTTTGGTTTTCCTGGCTCACTTCTAGGGGGAAAGCTAAATGAAGTATTCCAATGTTAACAATATGCATCTCTAAAATAGACTTTACAGGGCCAGCTTTCCAATCACCATCCGTGTTATATTACTGGTGATTGCGTGTAATACATAGCCAATCACAGTGTCCCTTAAATGTCAGTCATAATGAAGAAATAGTGGGCAATCAGGCTGTAAGCTGGTGTAAGGACATTATGTGTAACGTGCCAATTATGAGGAGAGAGAGAAAAGAAAGCAGTGATTAAAAAAAACAAAAACAATTATAAACTTACTATTAACTTACTACTTACTATACTAGGGAGTAACATGATGTATGGATATGTGAAACAATGCAACAATGCAGGTTTCATAATGACTGTCACAAACAAAAGTCGATGAGCTCAGTGATCTAGTGAGTCAGTAGCTTCATCGACACTACAGCGCCCAGGGGGATGCATGTATGCTCGCCTGTGGGGGGGGATAGATGATGTTGTCTGCATGACTCAACAACGCATCAGGTTGTGATGAAAGCAAGATGAGGTACTTGCTGTTCCTTCAGCATATTTAGTGTATGTGATAGGCTGACCCTGATTTACTAACAAAAGCTGTGATGATGTCCCTGGCAGGTCTTAACAGTTCGTGCACTGTGTTTGTGACGGTGCAGGATGAGAACAACAACCCGCCAGTCTTCTCCCAACATGAGGTACGAGAGCACGTGTTCAAACAGAGACAGAAACAAAGCAACAGACTGCTCAGGACATGATAAACAATACTTTTTGGAAAAAAACATCACAGGTCACCATAAGTGGCTATTGGACTACGGACTGTGAATCCGCTCTGCAGATCACAGATCCAATTTTCCTGGAAGGGAACTAGATATGGCCTCTAATCTCAGGATTATAGCGATGGCACCATGTTATTAGAGGAATTTTATTCAGTTCTTTGTACTCAAAGTGGACTGTGTTTCATCTGATAAAGCTTTCTTTGGAGAGTAGTTTCCACTCATTTGTTTATTGTCAAATCTACATCATGTCTGCACATTGAGACTCAGTGCTGTTAACGTATTAGAAATGATGGGCTTGAAAGTTATATTTTTTATCCTTAATCATAAAGAATAGCAGCTGTGGTCAGAGTGTGTTTTTGTTAATTACAATAGATTCCAATGCTGACAGCGGAAAAAGATAAATAAATAAAAAACAGAAAATCTACAGAAGCTTCTCTGTGATGTTTTCACTGTAGAAAATAAAAAAGTAACAAATAGAAAATTATTGTACCACTCATAGCATTATCTACTTCTTGTTTACAGCCATCTTTAAAGCCTACATGAGCTGAGTCTGCACTCCCCACAAAATGACTTTGGGTGTTTAAGATAAGCAATAGTGGGGTCCCCTGGTGGCCTAGGGTTTGAGGTGCTGACCACAGCCCAACACCCCTCGTTTGTTTCGGGCTGGGGACTATGTCGTTCTCTCTCTCTTTCTCTCTCTCTCTCTCTCTCTCTCTCTCTCTCTCTCTCTCTCTCTCTCTCTCTCTCTCTCTCTCTCTCTCTCTCCTTTCAGTTGTTTAATGAAAGAATAACATAGACTGGGTAAACCCAGCCCGATCTGCCGGCGATTTGATTTCGCCCTGCAGCTCAGGCTGGAAACCTGTACGTTTATCTATCCTGCTTCCGTTACAATTTTGCGGGGACCAATCACAAACTGGCTTATCCACCTGGCACGCTATTGGCGGGTTTAACACAATGACAATAGAGAAGCGACCAAGCAGCTTCTTGTTTACATTCGGCCACCGAAGCTCAGCAACCCGTTGATGCCGCTGTCGCTGCTACGTCACCCGGCTCGTTGGTCTGATTGGTTGAAGGACTATCCAATTGCGTACAGAGTCATTTGAACCCGTTGATCACGCCTCTTGTGCAGTAGAAAATTCTGAGCAGACTCCCCAGACTAATGTTCAATCTTAAAAGATTGAGCTTGGTCTGGTGATAGCCAGACTATGAATAACATGCGCAAATATTAATTAAAAAAACATAAGCAATTGTGTTAATCCTACAATCATTTAATTACATTTTCTATTGCATCCTCATTTATGTTTTTGCAATAACAAAACATGTTTGCGAACTAACGCCAATATCTATTTTTTTTTTATCTCGTAGTGATCCAGTTGATCATTAATGCTGCAGCCACAGGACCAGCATGAAATGTGGTTTCCCTCATTTTGCAAAGCTGCTGGTGTGAAAGAAAAACGTTTTAAGGAAAGGCAGTTACAGAAAATCCCCTCACTTTTCTCCCACACTTGCCACATAATAGAAGAGAAAAAAAGTCATGAGGGCTGGGAGTTATATAGGAGAGCCATCATGCTGTGATAATGGGGAACCAGTCTTGAGCAGTTCTCTTTGTCAGACCACAGTGACACTGTAAGGCTGCACAGACATTATGGGCTGAGAAGGAACATTTCATTTTGAGCAGGAAGAAAAGGAACTGCCTTTAAATGTAAAAGTCGGAATTGTCTGTAGATCTTTTTTTAGAGATATATATCCAGACCTATAACAGGAGACAGTATTGTTGAATACAGACTTGATGAAAGATAACACAATATTTTAGTTTTTATACATCTGTCGTATTCCTTATGTCCTTGCTCCATTCAGACACTTGGGACACAGGATTATAACCACGTATTTCAAACATTGCAGAATGCTCATTTTCAAGCTGTTACAAATGAATGTGCACACTTGCTTAGATAGTCGGCACTACACACACACACACACACACAAACACATATATATATATATACACACACACACACACACACACAGAGGTGGAAAATGCTCTTGAGCAGGTCACGCCTGAGAAGTGCAGCTTTTTCCATGGCAATGTTAAGGCAGCGCTATAGGGGGGGATGTGGGAGGCGAGTGGTGACAGGGCTGGGTTCAGCGGCTCTGTGGATGGGGCAGCCAGATCAGAGGGATGGCTGCTTCACTAGAGGACATCTGTGAGTGACAGATTAAACAGCTGTCCAAACACACAGAGGTGTGTGAATAAAGGTTAGCTAACACCGGGAAGGCAGGAGGGGGCTAACATATACTCACATGTCACAGTTCTTTTCTAAACATATCAGGATCGATATTGTGGCCAAAATCCAGTATCCCTCGGTCGCTATGAGCAATAAAGTCATGTTTTATAATAAGAATGAGTAATAATTAAATACACAAATGCTCCTGAAATCTGTGAAGAAAATTGCTAATTAATTTTATTATAATTTGTTACTATACATGCACTCGTGGGTGCTTTTCTCGCAAGAGTGTCTCAAATGTAGGGTTTGTTTTGGGTATTCATATATTTCCCATTTCCTTCCTATCAGTATGGGCCCTTTCACATTCCAGAGGACGCTCCAGTGGGCACCACAGTAACAGCTGTGCTGGCAGGGGATGCAGATGTTCGAGGAGGAGACAGCTGGAAGGTGGATTACCGTTTAGAGTCTGGGAACGAGGAGGAGGTCTTTACCTTAGTGACAGACAAGCAGACCAATGAGGTCTCACTCATCCTTTCAAAGGTAAACAACACAAACCATGCTGTGACCTCTGTACACACACATTTGTACACAACCTCATTGATTATATACCACAAAGATCAGCTAAAGATTCAAGTCCAAATGAAACTGATATGTTAATTGTTTTCTTTATCCTGTTTAGGCTATGAGAGTACAAACACATTTTTCCTCTCAGGAGCACAAATATTAATGTCAAGGACAATTTTTGGCATGATGCCTTGTGTCTGTCTCTGTGTCTGTGCAGTCCTAAGAGATCATTCAGTAGTGTTGGATTAGCAGTGACATATAACTCAGGTCATTTGAACAAGAACATGGTTTTACATCACAATGTGTATATTTGAGGCACTGGCAGAAAGGTTGGAAAAGAATATTCCAATATGTCAATACAAAAAAAAGAGTCCAGGTGACAATGGAATTTTTGCGCCCAATAATCTCTCCTGTCCCTGGGGCTCATCACCCTTCGCCTGCCCTGTATAATCCAGCAGGACGTTTTAGGGATGCATGAGGGAACGTGTGTGTGTGTGTGTGTGTGTGTGTGTGTGTGTGTGTGTGTGTGTGTGTGTGTGTGTGTGTTTGTGCGTGCGTGTGAGCTAATGGTCTGCTCTCTGTAAGTGGGCCAGGCAGGAGACAGTCTATTATTTTCAACCTCTCTGTGGGAGTTGACGAATGTGATTGAACTGTGAGCTGCACACGCTCCACTGAGATAAAGCAGATGTCTAAAAGCTAAAAATGGATCTCGTATTATTTCCGATTCACACACAAGGACTTCTGTTTTTTAGAAATTATCTTACACAAATTAAATTCTCGTCTCTTTCATCAGCTGTGTCTAAAGCTCGTATTGACCTTGTGAAACGTAACTGTAACGTACTTTGTATCAAGGAATACTGTTGTTCATTTAGCTCACTTTAGTAAAAAAAAAATAAAGCTTAAATCCTTCACAAATAAAGCCCCAGTGGATTAAAATGCACTTGAGTAAATCCTTTTATTCATTGTGTTACAGTATAAGGTCATAGCCAGAAGGCAGACACATTTCATTATTAGAAATTACACACTGTTCACAGCCCAAGTGAATAATTAGATTGTGTGAGCAGACACTAATGGCAGTTTACCGCACAGGCTAGAGGCTGCCGATTGAGGTAAATGTATAATGAACCAGGGGAATTGAGGGGAATCTAATCAGGATGAGGAGAACAGGAAACGTTAGACATTACATCAAATATAAAACCATTTTGTTAGAGAAAAGATTGAATGAAACATTGTTTGACATTTATATGGATTGGAGCTTTTTGTAACAGTTCAATGAATTATGTAAATGTAGTATTTCAATCATTGGTATATGTATTATTACACAAAGATTTTGTTATATGCTTCATTTGAACTCAGACAAATGCTTTAAAGCTATTAAATGGCTTAAATCATAACAGAATAGCGGCCTGTATAACGGCTGAGCCAGCAGCACAGACCTGTGTCTTGAGAGGAGACAGGTCAGCAAAGATTCAAACAAAATAGTTGCTTGAGTTTGTGTACTTAACTGGGACTAATTGGCATGAATCTGTCCACCCAAGACATTCTCACTCCCAACTTGTCACATAGACATTCTTGGTTAGGACCCCTTGGTGTGTTTGTTGCGCTCTGGGGACCCCTTTGGCTTCATTTTGTAACGTGCAGGGTAGGGTTAGGTTTAGGCAACAAAACTACTTGGTTAGGTTTAGGAAAGAAATTTGGTTTGGGTTCAAATAAGTATGTTTATTTACGTGACATTAGTTAAGCACGTTACATAAGTTAGTTCGTACGTCAGTTAAAATCAGTCAACACTGACTTTTGGTTTCACACGGGACACAAACAGTGGTCTCCGATCTTTTCACGGACAGAAAAGCTGATGTAATGGTAGTACAGTTATTTAAAGCGGCTATGATTAGCATTAATGAATCAAATGGCTACTTGTATGTGAAAGGGGTCACTAGTAATGACCACCTGCAGTTCCCATCAGCTTTATGGAGCTTCTTAGCCACTTCCAGTACATTGTTTTGGTTTTTGGCCCGCAACTCTTCTGTCTTGGTTCACTTGGTACTCTAGCTGCTCAGCACCAAATGGCAGACAGACACTGTTTGCGACTAGTTGGTGAACATAGTGAAGCATTTCCCTTAGAGCTAAAAGGAGAGTGAATATTGGACTAACATTCATCAGGTGGCCGGAGACACAATTCCAAGTTAATGATGCTCCATATATGCCGGATGTGTAAATAAGCAACTGTTTGCTAACAAGTTTGCCATGTCAACTTAAAAGATATAATGTATCAGTGTTGTGTTTACAGCTTATTATCACTTTCCCCCAGTAGCCAAAAAAATGCTGTTATTGTGGGTTAGAATAAAACTGAGTTTATTCTATTTTATCATAAAAAGACCAATCAGTACCAGTTAATACTTGTCAGGAAAAAAACAATTGTTTTAGATAATAGCGGTTCACTGATTCCTGATTCAGGGTATTTCTATTTAAGGTTTATTTAGATAGGGACAGATACAAAAAACATAGATAAGCTTAAACAGTCATCTGATGTATGTATCATAGTGTTTTTAGCCAAAGCTAATGCACGACACTTGTCCCTAGTAGGGCTTTTGGTTAAAAATAAAAAATACAGATTAACATTATTAAAAAAGATGGGTAAAAGATGAATAAATCAAAAGTGGTATCATCATGTGAAGACTTTGAGTAATATAGTTGTTTAGATGACTATAGCCTCGAGAGAGTCCATGCACATGTTCTGGTGCGCTGAGTAGTTTGATGCGTCACTTCCAGTCAACGGCAGTACTCATGCACCCGCCAAGGTCTGCGTTTCTTCTCCCTGGCAACAGAGACGCACTCATGCCTGAGCAGCATGATGTCAGCCAGCGCTGGTTTAATAATTTCTTGTTCCAGGGGCAGACAGAACACATTACAGGGTAAAACCTGACAGCAAATACAAGCTGCAGGATTCCGAAGATTACATTCAAATAATCAATACATTCGAGATTAAGATAAAATAAGACGATCCCTTCAGTTTGATTCTTTCGCCTCTAAAATTCGTGAAATCTATAAATGTATGACAAGTATTTCTGCAAACACTATCATACATGCAGTTAATCTTTCCATACCACCACTATGAAACTACATTTGCAATACTTCATACAAAGTCAGCAGGTCACAGTTACTGTTTTAGTGTAGTTCAATTGAATCTTATCACCTGAAATCTGCTACTGCTAATGTTGCTTCAAAAGTGGACCCAAATATAGTTAACACGTAAAAGTGCTAAAGTTTATGGATAGATTTATTTGTTTAAATGTGATTTTATTTTATTTTTTTACACTCTTTCACACTCAAAAATGTATATTGAATACACTGCAACATAATTTCATATATTTTCTAAGTTCATACAAACAGTGTATCGAGCTCATATAGGGGTATTTATTGTCACATCCAGTAGGAGTTGCTCTCAGTGCATCATCATGGAAAATGTTTCGTGACAAAGTGAATCAATTGTCTCATCTCCCTGTGACCAGTCTCTGGCTCATATTGAAAATACAGCAAAACTCTGCCAGGAAATCCAGTTTCCTTAAGTGAGATAAGGGGACTGAACACAGGGGACTGTTCTGTGTCCTTCTCCTTCTGGCAAAGACGACATGCTGTTTTTCTTCAACGTGTGGGTGTTTGACTGAAAGATTGCCTCTAAAATGTAATTGAAGCAAACAAATTCAACTACTTCCCTTATATTTATTTCAATTGGTAATACATTAAAAAAAAAATTTTTAAAGCGTAATTTCCACTAATCTGCTTGGTTTTATGCATTGTATTGCAACAATGTCCTGGTTACTGTGGATGTCACTGTCTAGACTTTTCACTGGGAATTATTTTCTACCAAAGATAAAGCAGAGTACCTAACCAGAAGGTATTCTCTGAAAAGCCACACCGCAATTGGGGTTTATAAATGTGTGTGTAATTTTGTGTGTGTACGTATGTTATACAGGTCTTGGATTTTGAGCGGGAGAGTGAGTACATCCTCGTGCTCAGTGCTCAGAACCCAGTGGCTCTGGTCCGTGGCCGATACGGACCTGCATCCACGGCAACAGTCTCCATCTATGTCGACGATGTGAACGAAGGTCCAATCCTGTCTCAAAGCCATTATGAGGTGACTGTCAGAGAGGGCGAGGAACCAGGACGGGTTATCGCCACCATCCGAGGTTACGACCCTGATTCTCACCCAATCAGGTGAGCCTGAACTGAGCTGATGGATGCTATAGGAATAATGATCTTCTTCCCCAGTTCTAATTCTTCTGAGTCGCATGTGTTTTTTTGCATGCAGATATTCTCTTCAAGGAGACACCAAGAAATACTTTTCAATAGGGAAGTATTCTGGTGAACTGAAGACGGTGCAGGCCTTGGACCGAGAGGAGAACAGCACATACACCATGGAGGTCATTGCAGTGGATGGGCGTAAGTTCATTTTCTATATAAATACATGTATATATATATACTTACACACATACTGTAAGTCAATGCACACACATATACAGACAAACAGAGAGTCTTAAAGGTCCCATGACATGGTGCTCTTTGGATGCTTTTATATAGACCTTAGTGGTCCCCTAATACTGTATCTGAAGTCTCTTTCCTGAAATTTAGCCTTGGTGCAGAATTACAGCCACTAGAGCCAGTCCCACAATGAGCTTTCCTTAGGATGTGCCATTTCTGTGTCTGTAGCTTTAAATGCTATTGAGGAGGAGAGAGGGGGGGCAAGGTGGAGGGTGGGGGTGGTGGCCTTGACCAACTGATTGTTTGCAAGCCATGATGTCTCTCTCTCATGGTTGGGCCAAGTGCTCTGGGTGGGCAAAGCAGAGAAAGGGGAGGTAACTTTGCCCCTTATGACCTCATAAGGGGGAGATTCCAGATTGGCCCATCTGAGCTTACTTTTTCTCAAAGGCGGAGCAGGATACCCAGGGCTTGGTTTACACCTATCGCCATTTCTAGCCATTTGGGGACCATAGGCAGGCTAGGGGAACTCATATTAATGTTGAAAAACCTCATAAAGTGAATTTTTCATGCCATGGGACCTTTAAGAATACCGATGCAGTAGAAGATACAAAGTTGCAGAAGAGTGAGTGCAAGAGAATAGAAAACAACCAGCAGAGAAGGTTAGGCAAGGTGAAGAATGAAAAAAAAATACAACAATTGGATTTAGGCAATGAAGCTGCAGCACCTCATCGTCACGCTCTCTTGTGTTTAGGAAACTCTTCCTTATCTGCGTCCACCCTGGTGACTGTCCATATCCTGGATGTGAACGACAACAGTCCAGTGCTGGTTGGAGACTATTCCTGGAAGTACCTGTGTACACCTCGATGGGAGGAACAAGCTCTGGTGCTGGCCTCGCGGGACAGTGATGGGCCACAGCACGGAGGACGACTCAACTTCTCCCTGCGCAGTGATGTCACAGTCCGGCGTAACTGGAAGCTAACACCTATAAATGGTGAGGCGTACGCAGATTACTTTTCTTCACCTGATGGTTTATGATTCACGGTGAAAAGAGAAGACAGTCAAGTAAGGTCACATTGTTAGGAGCAGCCATCCTAAGGTAACTTTCTACGTTGGTTTGGTAGGTTAAACAAGCTGCGATTAATTGTAGCCAATAATCAAAGTGCACACATTTATAATAAAGGTGTTTCAATTATCATTTGGGTTTTTCGATCAGGTGTTTCAGTTATCAATTATGCTTAAGTACTTTGGTCTTGTTCTGGTTGCCAACATGGTCGTAAAGCCAGCCAGAGTGCAAAATGAATTAACAGCCCAAATCAGAATCCTAAAATCCATCACCCTTTCTACTTTAAATAATTTTATTACTTTAATATGGACAACTTTATACAGTATCCTATAGTTTGAGATGGTTTAAGATGGATATGTGTACGTTGTTTCTTCTAATATTGTCCAAGCAAACCGTCCAAAAAAAAGTCCACTTTGGTAAGAATTAGCATGCTTTTGAATAATGTAAAGTAAGAAAGTTCATTAATTGAAGACAGGTCGTGTCATCCAGCCAAAAGACTGTGCAGTGTGACATCACTGATGAATAGATTTTTAAATACAGCCTGTTCACCACAGTGTGCTAAATGCTTTGAGTTACTTTGACTTATATGAATTAAAATAGGTGATACGCCAGAAAGAAAAGAAAGATCGTCAAGGAAACCTGGCCCTGAAGATGTGCAAATTGCCCTGTTCTATTTTCTTCCTGCATAATTTTGTCAGTCCTATCTGGGAAATGAGGTATAATGTAATTATACTTTTTTTGCCGTTGCAAACTGCTAGTGTTGGGCTCATTTAATGCAAACTATTTATCGCAATGACGCCTGTCATTAAGCCATTCAAAAAGCTCAACCACTTCCCTCTCAGGTTTTTTTTTTATCTCCCTCTTTCACTCCCCTGTTCCTGTTGGTATTGATTGAGTCAAGCTGTAATTATATCTTCTGTGTAATTTCTTTGGCGTCATCGCTGGGTTCCTGACAGCTAATGGAGGCTAAAAGAGGATTCTCCCAGAATGCTTTGCACCTGGTCACAGCAAGTAATGGTCGTACCAATAAAATGTGTACTTAAGCCATTATAATGTCTGCTGTAGAGTTGCACAGTTTGACACAACCTTTCATGAAAAGAAAAACGTGTGTGTGTGTGTGTGTGTGTGTGTCATAGCCATTCATTTCAAGTCTTTCAGAGACTCAAATGTACCATTTTTAAAATAATTTGCAGTTCTTTTCACTGCAGAAATCAGTTAATGAGGCAGCTCATCCTATTTCACTTACGTCCACTCTTAATGGCTGTACATAGCAGTAAGGAGACAAATGTGACACATCCAGTCTTTATGTAACGCATTTAATAGCATTTTAGTGAAAAAAAATCTTTGTTGGTATCACAATCATCCAAAATAGTTCTGCGTAGAAAGGTGGTCAAAGATCCAACCTGGGAAAATGTCACATCTGAGGCGAAACAGTGCAGATAGAGGATAAATTAACAGCCTGCACAGCTCGTGTTACCCTGACTGACGAATGGAACATGAAGGGGAATGATGGGAAGGTGCGAGCGTGGAGTTTGAGACCCTCCGATAAGGGTTCAAACAGCTTGATAAAACAGTTCTTTACGGGACAGGGCTTTTACGTCATGCAGCCAGGCGTGTATTTTAGACTGATTTACAGAGATTAGATAAAGAGTCACACACTCCAGACCGCTCCATACACAGCTCCATCAGTCTCTCTCATTTGGTGTGTTGTGTAGTTATGCAGCTGTATGCATGTGTTTTTGCTTGATTTTTGCTCCTTGTAGAATAAATTGTAAAATGAATGTAAAGCTGTACGTCATTGACATGTGTACCAGTATTTCAGTGACTGCTAAAGGATGTTATAAAACATTAAGCTTCATTTAACACTTTTCAGAATTCACTTTTCTATTCTGTGATTTTCCAAACTGGTACTCAGTTGTGTTTTATTTTTTATTTTTCTTATGAGCAGACATTATGAAAACAGTGCTTATACCATTGTGCTTGTGTTTCTCAATCCACTAAATACAAGCACAAGTACCACGCAGCAGTCATCAAAAATACAACAGACTGCAGTTGTGAATTTAGACCTTTTGTATAGGGTGCAAGTTATCACATTGAGGTTTGATGATAAGTAAATGTAATGAAATAGTGAAAAGGGGCGCCCTGGTAGCCCACCTGGTTGAGCGTGCGCCCATATACTAAGGCTCAGTCCTTACCGCAGCGCCCAGGGTTTGAGTCTGACCCCTTTGCTGCATGTTGTCCGTCCCCCCACTCTCTCCCCCCTTTCCTGTCTTCAGCTATCCTATCCAATAAAAGCCCAAAAATAATCTTAAAAAGACTAAATTGATAATCCTACTGAAGGAGTGGCCTGTGACAACCTTTACCTCATCATTCAAACAAAATGAGAAAATGTTTTAGTCTAATGTGTCATTTTATAACTCAATTGTAATTAACAGCACTTTTTTTTTTACGTGTCATTTATGTGTTTTGTCCTTCAGATACTCACACCAACCTGTCCTTAAACACCCCATACCTGGCCCCTGAGGTCTACACTGTGCCCTTCACCATCTCTGACAGCAGCTCTCCTCCCAGGAGCACCTTCATAAACTTGCCAGGTAATGCCGACTCTCCTGCTGATAAGCTAAAGCGATCACAGGGAGGTTATGGGACCAGAGCGTTGGAACAATCAATAGAGATCAACCCGTGTGTGCCAGCTTGTCCTCACACTGTTCTTGTTTAATAATGATGCAATGGAGCTTTACAAATGATTTTTCCAGGCTTGTGATTACACAGCTCTCTTAAGACTGTGCTCTGCCCAATTCAGCCTGCTGACACCTTATATACATAACACAAAACAGCACATAACTTCTCATGCACAGGTTAGAATAAACTATGTGGTTAAGGGAATAATGTGTGTAGGTGTTGCCTCCTTCTACTACTTCATTTATGATATATAACAAATATAGTCATATGTACGGGCAGGTAAACAATTAACACATTTTTACATTTTATATGAGTTATTTTCTGAGGTCTCAAAAAATAATAAAGTGTTTTTTGTTGTGTTAATGACTTTAAATTGTTTTGAAGAATCTTGGCATCAAACATCAGTCCTTAACACAACACGATTTAACTTTCAATGACTGGTATTTCCTGTTTAGTCAGAACTACCCTCTTGTGTGAGTTGTTTTTATTTTCCCTTTTGCCTCCTCTGTTAGTGACAGTGTGTCCCTGCAACGTCAGAGGGAACTGCAAAATGGCTGCCAAGCAATTGCAGGGCATGCCAACTATTCAGTCTGCAGTGGGGATTCTGCTTGGCACCTTTGCAGTCATAGGTAAGCAGAGAGGCTGAAGAAAACACTGTTAATGCCACTGTGCCATGTAAACACGTGCAATTGAGAATGCATCATAAGCTCCATTACAAGCTTTATAAAACTACTGTTTGGTAGTTTCTGCAGGGCATTTGTACTGGATTGCATTTGATTGTTCAAGGCTGTGTGATATTCTGATCCTATTCATTATATTTTACAGACAAATAAGCAATAACATAGCAATGTTGCTGAATATCTCATTGCTTTTTTCTTTTTTTTAATTCCAGGGACTATCCTCATTGTTGTGTTCGTGAGGCTGTCATACCAGAATCCCAAACAGCCGAGCAAAACTAGCCAGGAGAGAGTTCCCCTGAAGATTTCAATCTAATTAGGATTACACTGTATTGTATGTCCTGCTCACTGCCTCAGCCAACTGGACCAATGTCACAATGTTTTCAGTGCACTGAATTCATTAAGTGAATGTCTAAAAATGAATTTGGTTTCAGTTATTGGATCAAAGTTCAGATGTACACTGACGTGAAAACAAAATATCAAGATTATTAATCAAGATGTGTAATGTATGTTAAGTGCTTAGGTTTGTGCCTGGGAAATGATGTTAACTTATGTTTTAGTTTGCAAACATTTTTATTGCTGTAGAATATGTTTAAAAGTGGTGCCTAATAGAACAACAGTCTAGGGCCATGGTTTGGAAAATTGAGAGATTTGGAGAATAAAGGTATAATATTAAAAGAGAAAAGTTGCTATGTTTCAAGAATAAAGTTGTAATTTTTTAGAAGAAAGTCCTTTTTTTAGTTTAAAGTCATAATATAAAAAAGTTGCAAGATATTTAGATGACCTTTTGACCTTTTCTTATTACACTGAACAAAATTATAAACGCAACACTTTTGTTTTTGCCCCCATTTTTCATGAGCTGAACTCAAAGATCTAAGACTTTTTCACAAAAGGCCTATTTCTCTTCGCTCACTAACACAGATTTAGACAGATTTGTGAACAATATTTGAGAGAAATAAGCCGAGAAAATCCATCCACCTCACAGGTGTGGCATATCAATATGCTGATTAGACGGCATGATTATTGCACAGGTGTGCCTTAGGCTGGCCACAATAAAAAGCCACTCTAAAATGTGCCGTTTTACTGTATTGGGGGGGTCCAGGAAGGGGTTAGAGTTAGGGTTATAGGGTTAGGGTTCATCCGTGAAGAGAACACCTCTCCAAAGTGAGATACGCCATTGAATAAAGTAAGCATTTGCCCACTCAAGTCGGTTATGACGACAAACTGCAGTCAGGTCGAGAGAGAGAGATGGTTGAACCCTAACCATAACACCAGATACTGACTGTTTTTCGGACCCCTCACGGAGCCCCCCAATACAGTAAAACTGCACATTTCAGAGTGGCCTTTTATTGTGGCCAGCCTAAGGCACACCTGTGCAATAATCCTGCTGTCTAATCAGCATGTTGATATGCCACACCTGTGAGGTGGATGGATTTTCTCGGCAAAGGAGAAGTACTCACTAACACAGATTTAGACAGATTTGTGAACAATATTTGAGAGAAATAAGCATTTTGTGTACAGAAAAAAAAGTCTTAGATCTTTGAGTTCAGCTCGTGAAAAATGGGGGCAAAGACAAAAGTGTTGCGTTTATAATTTTGTTCAGTATACGTCTTCGCTTAATATTTCAACTTTATTCTCAAAATCATTTGTTCTCTATCCTCACCCTGGTCATTGAAATATAATGCTATATCCTTGATTCCTAATTACGATAAATTGTTACGAAAAGATTGTTGTAAAACTATAAATCAGGAGAAATATGCCTGTAAATGTTTGATGTGATTTAATCTAATTTAACACATACATTCAGAATGAAAACATGTTGCAAGCTCCATAACTGCATAATTCCATTCCAATTCAAATCTTCATATTGATTCTGTTGTTCTATTAATTTGATCTAAGTATAACTGTATATAAACTGTGCTTTAAATCTGAGCCTGTCAAACCTGTAGCTATGGATTTGTCTCATTCACTCCAATTCTTTTCTTTTCTACCAGCTGGCTTCCACAATACAAACCAAAACACTTTTCTAATCTAATAAGACAGCCTCAAATTGTCCTGTGTTTGTAATTGCATTAGCAGAGCGTTCCAGTCTTTCTTTATAAATGCTGTCCCAGGCGACCTCACAGGCAAGCAAAGCTATATTCAGACCAAAGTGTTGCTATGAATAGCTCAACATTTGAAGGTCCTCTAAATGACACTCACCTAGCAGTGTCCAACACACTAATCACCTCTCATTCACAAAAGACAAAGCTTTACAAATTGAATAGCTGCTACATACTCATCCATTAGCCTGCTGTGACAAAAGTTTAGTTAATTTGGAATAATTGTTCATACTCTGTGAGGGGAAAATACTTACAGTCACGAAAATGTTCTCACAGACGTCATATTGGACACTAATAGGTCAGAGGCTACATGACGAATAACAAGATTGAATTTAACGGTTTTGCTTTAGAATAGAAATTAATCCAATGTTTAAAGTTCATCAAATCAATATTCTTTGTAAAATGGGTAGAAATTTAAATGTTTGGTTCTCGTAGTGACAAACCCACTGAAAGTTATACCCCCCAACTGAACTGACCTATAATAAAGTTTATGACTACATGACATTTCCAGCATGAGAGGGCAAATAGAAAAAGTTTGTAAGTCAAACAAGTAGCAGGATTAAGACAGATTTTTTTGTCAGGAGTTGCTGGAGACCAAACGAGAGCTAAAAGACGAGTGAATATAGCGTTTTTGCATTTCCCTATATCTTGTAGTGCCCCCAAATCAATCAGTGTAGCTTTAAAGTGTCAAGTGTCCCAATAAGCCATGGTAGTGTGACAGTGAGCCGGCATGGACAATACCAGGGACCTGAAATGGAAGCAGCTAAATCAAACTCAGCCACTCATTTTATTATTTGCACCTGTGCTTTTCCTACTGTGACGCATGTCAACGTGAATTCCAGAAAAAAGGCTTTTTACCAAACTGAATATCTAGAGACAGCTATATTAATGTTACAACAGTCCCTATCACCTATAAAACATGGATTTTAAGGTACACATTGTACTGTAGTATCAGTAATAGACGAGCCACAATAGTGGTTATTCTCACAGTATGAACAAATCACAGGTATCACAGATTGGAAACGATGATGACGTACACACCTACACAGGAGCTTGCCTCATTTGTGTGAAGGTTAGCTGCTGTATTTTTTTTTGCATCTTCCAGGTCAGAGTTATTACACTGTTGTGGAATAAACTAACAAACAAGCTCGTTTTCAGATGCTCGTCGCCCCCTTTGTTCCAGCAGGCATGAAACTGAAGAAAAAAAACACGGCAACAAAGGAGCAAAAATGTTATGTCAAATCTAAAAATAAACCACATTTACTTATTCACTATTGTAAATATACGTGTGTAAAGACTAGATGCTCCTTCAACTGGAAATTTTTCAATGTGCAATGACTCACCAAACATACAGACAATGCTGCTGATAGCCTACGCACCCACTGCCCATTTATATTAGGCTATTTATATCTCTGGCTAGCTGTTCCAATCAAAGCAACGTAGCTCCAAGTAAAAGAAAAGTATACACTGAAGGGGAACCCGAGGGAGAAGAGAGAGCAGAGGGGAAGGGATTAGCTTGTGACATGGGGGTCAAGCGTTACGTTTAGGAGGTAATGAGCCTCCAACTTTAGCCTTGATGTGTTCCAATAGATCCTCCAAGGACAGAGACGGTTCAGCTGGCCGACTTGGGGTGCAAGGCCATGGAGAGAAATAGGGGCGAGATTTCCAATCACTTTGAGTAGCTTGGGAAATGAGAGATAATTCACCACATATGGACGGACGCTTAGGGACAGGAACAGTGGAACAGTGGAGCAGTGGAGCAGTGGACAGTTTTCCCCAAGCGGCCGGACGGTTTTCCATTACTCGTTTACCGGCACAGACAAGTGTTTTTCCTAATCCCTCCTCCCTCTGTTCTGAGTTTCCCCACAGCTTCGGCTATTTTAAGCTTGTTTTAAGATTGTGTAGTTTCACTTTGGCTCCAAAGTTGACAGTTTTCCCATCTGTAGCTGTCAGAATATTGCTGTGTATCAGTACTTCCGCAAGACATTACATGCAAGTCTTCCATTATAAAACAAATAACACTTCCCTGGCCAAAATACTTGCATATAGTATCGTTTTCGGCTGCTGCATACAGCGGTTTACAATGAAAGCTCTAAAGCCCACTGTACACTATACCTGGCCAGCACTAATCGATAGACAAAGTTAGAAAATAGTTGGTGAACATACCAGAGCATTTAGCTGCTAAAGACAATTGTTTGCTTAGAAGTCAGCTTCATAAGGTGATGATGATATGTCAGTCTCGTGTTTACAGCTTTTTTTACAAGCAAATGAGAAAGAATATCGGTTATTGCAGGTATAAAAGAATAATTCAAAATTTTTGGAAATGTGCTTATTCACTGTCATGCCGAGAGTTGATGAGAAGAACGGTGTGTCTTGTGCGTGTGTTGTAAATATGAAGCTGCTATTTTAGCATAGCTTAGCACAAAGATTGGAAACAAGGGGAAACAGCTAGCCTGGCTCTCTCCAAAGATAAGAAAATCCACCTACCATACCAGCACTTCTGAAGCTCCCTAATTAACATATTGTATTTGGTTAATCATTTGTTTAAACCTTGTGGTTTTCAGGGGTGTATGTGCTGGATTATTTGTTGGCCAGGAGCAGTAACTTCAGTCTCCACTTGACTGGCTACCACACTGTGATGATAAGACTTTTTGTTTATTGTTTATTAAAGGATCAGGATGCCGTAGCAGTCAGCTAGTCTTCCTGGGCTCCACGCTAACACACAATACATTACATCACAAACAACCCATTACAAGAATATATGTAAAATCACATCAATATGCAATACACTTATCACGCCCACATACATACATATGCAGGTGGGCACCCGCTGTATTTGTATGGATTGTAATGCTAAGCTAAGCTAACCAGCTGCTGGCTCCAGTTTATTTACTCTACAGACGTGTTGATCTTCGCATCAAACTCTCGGCAGGAAAGCATATAGGCGTAATTACTCAAATGTAGAACTTTTCCTCTAACACCACCAGAAACATATTAAATATAATTGTATTAATTGTTCATCCCAAAAGTGGGTCACAGCGTTTTGTTTGTGACTCAATGAAAAATGTATCTCCTGCTCCAATGTCACGGTGAAGATAGAGTAGACATTTTCCTCCTTGGAAGGACTTAACTGCCATGATCACCAGCCATAATCATCTAAGCCCAGCAAGTCTCTACCTGTATGAATATATTACAATTATAAGCAGTAATTTAACCCCTGTTTTTTTCCCTATTTTCATCAATCGGAGGTCAACTTAAGGTTAAAAAACAAGTAAAGAGTATATTGGTCCTGTCCTGATTTGATGCATGTTTAATCATCTCCATCTCTTGTTGGTTTGAGAGAGTTTATGCACAAAATCCAATTTATATTTGTTGTGACACAGATCTACTCAGAGGCTCTCTGTGAGAGACCAGTTTATTGTTTGTCATTTGAGTGATTTGCCGTATCTCCATGGATTGCAGAGGTGTGGAGAGTAGGTACAGATTCATATACACGGCTCATTTGCATTTTGATTGCAATATCTGTGATTACATTTTATCTGAAAGCAAACTCATTTTTACCATCTCATTTACTACCACTGATTGCATTCAGAGCATACATGCTCTCGTTTTAATATCTGTGCAATACAAACTCCCACCAGCGAAAGTGGAGGAGCACGTAGGACTTCTGCATCCTGTTAATATTGTACCTAAATCTTAAAGTGGCTATTTGTAACTTTCAGTGTGTGTTGCTTCCAGATTGACTCAAAGGCATTAATAAAAACTATATAAAAATAGCGTTCTTTTCACTGTTGGTCTCGTTTGCTGGTACAGGTCATTTATGATCATCAGATGAAAAATTACACAGTTTCAGAAACATTTAAATAATTTATATAATTACTATCAAAGGTTAAAATCATGAACACTCTCACTTTGAAATGACCTCAAGAAATGCTGCATTAAATGACCAGCAGAGTGTGGGAATAAACTGGCTCTTAGTTGTTTCAGCATCTCCTGTAAGTAAATCATGTTTGACTAATATAAATTGTCTGCAATTAATGACCATGAAAAAGGTTAGGGTTTTTCCATTTGCATGATAAATTGATTCACTGACGGGAATGGTGCTGCATAACAGCGGCACAAGTCACTTGTGCGTTATGTTGCGTCATTGTGACTGATGTGCTCCAGCTGTCCACTTTTACCGTAACATCACTTTAGCAGTCGATCTGGCAGAAACTCGGAGATTCACTTAACAAACGATGCTCGTCATTGCAAAAGGAATCATGAATGAAAATACCGAAAAATAAACTATTGGTACCAAATAATCCTTCCTTCAACTTTAATATTGGGTTGAGTGGAGTTGACCTGTGATTTTAGAAGGTTGTCGCCATAGAAATAAAATTGTATTTCTATGGTTGTCACTGTCAGCATGAGAAGCTGTTAATCCTGTTTGCTATGGCTCTGCTCTGACAGTGACGGAATATAAATAAGTGCTTTTACTCAAGTACTGTGCTTAAAAACACATTTCAGTTTCAGTTGTGCTTGTGTATATTTTCCTTTTCATTGCTGCCACTACACTTTAGGGTAAAATATTGTACTTTTTAGTCCACTACATTTATTTGACAGTTTATAGTTACTAGTAGATATATAATGTTTAAACCCACAGCAGTTGATGAGAACTTTTACTTTTGATACTTGAAGTACATTTACATTAAAGGGATACTTCACCGATTAGCATTAAGCTTTGTATCAGTAGAAACACGGTAGTATTTTCGAATGACCGTGCTTCCCTCCCTCATGTCCCCCTGAGACTAGATTTCTCTGAATTGTGGGTCTGGAAAAAAGCCTCCGATGATGCAAAAATCGTCATTTTTGCCCAGAGTCTGTGGACTACAGCAAGCTAGTTCCGCATGTTTTCAACCCGCCCATAGGGGGTTGGACTGTTGTCTTTACCCGAAGCTTGCCGAAGCAAGCCGAGTGTCAGCCATCTTGAAGCTTCACTAAAGAGGCTCTGTCTTTTCTGCAGCAAACTTTTACAACAATTATGTGCATTCAAACTACCGCACATGTGTACCACCGGGATACATTGGTACAGATCGGAGAATATGCGGGAAACTTTATTACGGACGGAATACTCGACACACTACGCGAGTTTCGCCTTCTACGGAGACCAGCACCTCAGCCTGCGGTGTCGCTCGATGCCACTAGCCGGTATAAGGGGACATCCTCAGCGGTGAAACGCGGAATGAGGGCAGGAGTATGAGCTAGCTAGGTGGAAAGCTAACGCTAGCCGGCCACCTGTCCCATCAATCCTGCTTGCAAGTGTCCGCTCATTAGACAACAAACTGGACTACATCCAACTTCAACGAAACTCCCAACGCGAGTTCAGAGACTGTGTTTTTGTTGTTGTGGAAACATGGCTGAACAACAGTGTACCGGACTATCCAGCTACTAGGCCTGCTGCTCTGTTGCCGGGTAAGACTCGTGGAGGTTGGCTGTGCTAACACGGACAGGTGCAGAAATGGGGTACTTGTATCCAACTAACTGCTAACTGCTGGTGGAGTTTGTGACTGTTAAATGCCGACCATTCTACATTCCATGCAAATTTACTGCTGTGTTTATACTGGTGTTTACAGCCCTCCAAGCGCTAATGCTAGTATGCGTTAGCTGAACTTTACAGAGCCTATAATGTGTGTGCACTAAATGTAGCCTGTTTCTTATGTCGTTTTTATATAATGTCATTTTTATATATTTTAAATGTGTAACACTACTTGAGCCATGGTGAAATGTTGTTTCGTGTATATGGTTGAAATGACTTGAGTTGAATGCCTCACTGTCTGTCTATGTCTGTAAACAGTAGGCGTGGCTTGGGAGTGGACTCATAAAGCAGCGAAGCAAGTGCATTCTGGGATTTGGTGTCTTTCATCCAAATGAGCCAAAAACAGTTTTTCTGGCTTTTCTCGGCCTAGAAGTCACCAATTTCTAAAAAAAATGTCACATTTCTACTACATAAGTGATCCAATTTAAAGATATATTCACCTTTCTAACGGTATAATATATCCCTTTAAGTACATTAAGTTACATTTGTAATACAGGGCTTTCACTTGCAGTGGAGTATTTTATATTGCTGTAATTTACTTGCTGCTTTACTTAAGTAAAGGATATGTATCTATTTCTTAATACGAAATCTGATTATTAACTCATTTACATACGTGTTAAACTCTTGCATGCTCTATTGAAACAGTATCAATTAGTATCTTGTGAAAAGCATAATAACAATGTGTACAGCATTACAACCACATAATAAAGAGGGGTTGTGTGTGCAGCAGAAGAGCTCGTTGGGACACATGAGAATTGAAATGTTAAGAGATAAAGTCCTAAAAGAGACAGGGTCACAGTTCTGTCTTCTATTTTCTTTTATTCGTTCAATACGTTAATTTGATATCCTGGATAGGAAAACAGTTTAAACTGCTTGTCACATGAAATGGACATTTGACAGAGTATGTGCGTCACTCATGCTATTTATGGCATTTCAGAGAGTGTAATCGCTCAAACATTTCAGGCTACCAAGACAGGAAGCTGGAAATCAACAATTTGATTCGAGAAGCAGCTGGAATATGCACACATAAAAGCAAACCAGACTCTACGGCACTGCACGGTGGAAATGCTGCCCTCACTCTGTAATATGTGGGGTTTCAAAAGTACTCAGTTGTAGAATTGTTATTCATGCGTTGCTTGGTTACATTTATTATATATTACATATTCTTCATAAATTCATGAGGTATAACCCCAAACGCTCCATTGGAGCTGTTCAGTGGCCAGCAGATCAGACTGTGGTTGTACTGGGCAACTTCCAGGTGTGAATGTGTAACTGTGTGAATGTAATCAGGACATTCCTGCATAAGAGAGTTGTGTGTTCTCCCCCCTGAATAAATAAAGGTGAAAGAAATATCAGACTTTGGCTACAATATGTAAAGATTTGGATAATACTTGTAAGTTGGATCAATTAATTGTTTTTGTCTTTTTATCTGATTTGTTGACAATACGACAAATGTGAAATATCACCAGGCTTATCCATTCTTTAAATGTACACAAATACAACACAATTTATCAAACTACAGGACAACAGAAAAAACACATTATGTGTGATTATTATTTTAATTATTCCATGCAGCAGTTGTGAAAAAAAACATGTGAGAGTGGCCGAGGCACTGAGCGATGTGTGCTCTACGACTGGAGAGGAATATGAAAGAGAGGATCACAAAAGATTCATATCATGGATCAGGACAAAGGGTGCTGATGATGCAATACCCAGAAGGTACTGATAAAAGCATGATTTAAAAAAAGATATTCTGTGACATTACAATCTACAATCAGGGCAAAGTATGTTAAATAACAGTTAATGAGTCTGACATAAAAAACTAAACAAAGGAGATGAAAATTAGCTTTCTTATCGCCATCTTTATTTATTTATTTTCCTCGCTTTAATAACTCAGCAAGCTGTTTCTATGGTGACAAAAAAAGGCTTCCACTGTATATGATTTTAATGTCACATGCAATCCAGTCATTAGCTTTTCTGAAGCTTTCTAGCTGACCACATAATCTTCATCAGCTGCCATGAAATTGTTTTCATTTTTTTTCTGAGCACTTTCTCATCAAGGTCTTAAAATGTAAGATTTAAATGTCATTCTTGGTACTGGAAACTGTTGACAAACCAATCTCAATATTCATTTAGTCCATTTAGTTCTGTTCTCAATCATTTTACGCTTAGGAGGTAATGGTCATCATCGCATCAAAATACTTATTAATTTGTAATAAAGTGGACAGCCTCTGTAGAGCACCCACATTCCTATATTTCCTGTTAAGTAGAAACTGCAAATTAGCAGCAAAACAATTACAAGAAAATGTTCCAATCATTCATTCCTCTCAGACTCACTCATCCCACACACATCATCTACATGCGCTGACACATCTCCATCTTGGCACAAGCATTTGCATGATCGCGCCCCTCAGACTCAACACGGATGCAACTGTACAAGATACAAGGTTCAATAAGGAATTATAAATAGAAATGATGGCCACCGTTTTGTCACATGGGTTAATATAATCATTTCATGGAGACCCTGAAAGAGCAACAGGCACTCGTACATTAATAAGACATGGTTACCCCCACATTTTGAAGCTCCAAGGCTTTTAGTGTAACAATGCTGTGGTCTTGAGAAGAGAGTAACAAACCCACGCACACAGACAGACACGTATACACACAGTCCACCTACACCATCTCTAGTCTGTTCACTGTGAATGCGGCCTCTGCCATCAGTCATGAACTGAAGCTTGAGTGGGATGAGACCTTGCTGTCCTTGTGTGGGCAAACTGCTTTGAAATATTCTTCCCAAAAAACATGAGAGAAACGTTAGAAGGAGAGACAAAGATTAGGAAAGGTGGTGAAGGAGTAGTAACACACTCAGTTTTCTTCAGAGTTCCCTTGAATGTGAAGTGCACAGGGCCAACTGATCCCCGACTCCAAAAAGGGTTAGACTTTTAGCAGTTTTAAGCATTGCTGTTTGATCACTCACATGAAACAGGAGGGAGTCTATTGCAAACATAATTAGGCTTATTAGGCTCATTAAACCCAGTCTAGTCCATTCAAATTTGTTGGTGGCCTTTCACACAAAAAAGCTCAAACTAAAGTTTCTTGCAGTGGGATAATTTCTTGTATAGGGAAACTTTAATAGTAGCTCATCATTCCACATTAATACAAACATAAATAAATAAACATACAAAATTAAAATACATAAGACAGATAAAAGAAGATAAAACTAAGCGTTTTTAAGAGCTAGCACCAATATTTTTTTTGATGTACATTGTGTTGTCCTGTTATATTTTTTAATGTCATGACATTTGTCTCTATTTTCAATCAACTGACGTGCACATTCAATGAAAGTGTCAGGTTGTCCAGGTCAGAACTTTAAAATAAATAAATAAACTCCAATGTTTTCACTCTGTTGTCATTGTTATACACAGGACTGAACTACACACACATGCTCAGTACCTATACATGCACTAATGGTCAGAGTAAGGGGGTTGCTCATGGACAGGCACCGTAAGCAGTTGGGGGTTCAGTGCCTTGCTCTAGAGCTGGCACCTCTCCTGCTACCAGTCCACCACTGTACTTTGGTCCATATGGCGACTTGAACCAGCAACCTGCCGGTTCCTAACCCAACTACCTACTGACCGAGCCACCCCAGATGCAGGATGCAAAGACATAACACATCCACTGTTTGCAGTTTTCAGCTTGAAAATGCAAGTTTAGTGTGGCATGTTTATTACAACTTCTTGTGTGTTATGTTGTGACATTGTGGCAGTGTGTTTTGATGCCTTTCATCCAATGCAGTCGTTGTTGGTCATTGTTCAGGGTCACAGGAACGTTGAGCTAATCCCAGCATGCATTGGGTGAGAGGGGACATACACAAACTCAAGGCTACAATAAAAGCACTTAATCTGTGATAGTTGGGAAGTTTTCTGATAATGCTGTCTGCTTTTTTGAAGCCTCCTGAACAACACATTATCCCCATGACGAGGCTGCGTGCTGTAGCAATACAC
This sequence comes from Perca fluviatilis, assembly GCF_010015445.1. Classification (NCBI taxonomy): domain Eukaryota; kingdom Metazoa; phylum Chordata; class Actinopteri; order Perciformes; family Percidae; genus Perca; species Perca fluviatilis. Next base: position 22,418,591 of record NC_053114.1, read on the forward strand.
TTATGAAGAACTGAGGCTCTCAATGGAAAAGCTGGGGCTCAGCTTTTATACGCCATGAATAAAAAAGCAAAAGCAAAAGACAGTGACATTAGTCACATAAAGCCACAGTTATGGGGCTTTCTATTTTTACATCACTCATGTAACAATAGTTCTTGTCATTATGCTAATCATCATTTCACAATAGTGGACATGCTTATCTGTCATCAGATGAGAGCTCCATAAACACTAAGTGGATGGAAAGAATCTGAGGGCAAGAATCATCAAGCCATTAACTCAGCAGCTGTTAGGCGGTTTGTTTCTGTAAGGGATGCAGGTTGACCGGCACTGTAGGCCCACAGATTACCGTTTTTTACACGACCGGGCTTTCCAACATCGGGCAGAGGGCTCGGCACACGTGAGCTATTGAACGGTGACTGGAAAGCTTTGCAAGTGGCGCTGTCAACAACAGGACATAAATAAAGCTAAAGATAGGGTGATGTGGCTTCAGCCCAGGTCTCTGGTCAGCCAAAGGCTTTTTATAGACACACTCTGATTTATAAAAGGCTAACGGGAACTATTTTTGACCCAGTGGGCTTGGGGGATAGGGATCTTGGAAACTTGTGACTGACCCCTCTGACTTGAATGTGTCGCTGGTGGTTGGTTGTGGGAGTTGTAGCAGATAGCAGATGGATCAAACTGGCCAAAGGTCTGCGATGTTTTTGGAGCCAATCCAGAGAGACAGACAGAGAGAGGTGATCACATGGGTCTATCCCAGTCAGACCCATTAAGTTATCAGATCTTTCTATAATTAGTCCGTCTGGGGATGGAATTCAAATAAAGCTTTGAGCGAGTTCACTTGCACTGGTTCAGTTGATTTGAAATTAAATTTGAAGCATTTGCCTGATATCGTTCTTCAATATTTACCATCTAGTACATTTCACCAGATACATACAAGCTCTCATAACCAACCAATGTGTTCAAGTTTGCGCTGTTTCTTTTTCTACTTTATTTGTAATATTGTAGCAGTGTCTGCACATACAAACATTCAATATTAGCCAAGCTAGCACCATGGCTCACATGGTCCTCAGAAGATGCATCCTACTGACTTTGGTGATCCTCGACTTTTCCTCTATCACCACCATGACATTTGACATTTGTCGATTTTAGTCAAATGTCTCAATTATTGGATGAATAGCTCAAACTTGGTACACACTCACACACACACACACACACACATTCACGTCAAGGAAATTAAAGCAAAAAGCTGTTTAGACAATTTTATCTCGTGTTTATTATACTGTAATATCTGGGAACACTGGCTTATATCAACTCTCATCAAGCATGCTCTGACTAAATCTTTGATTCTTAAGTATACTTGAGTTAGTTTTACATATTTCCTCAGCAGGCCAAATGTTTCAGACATTGATTTTAAACAGATGTGTATGAAATAAATAGGGGTTGACTGAGTTGTGATAAAGCGCTGACTGTATGTGTTGCTATAGACACCCGGTGCAAACAGTGAGATCTTGGATTGACTCTAGGGTCACCAAATAAAGTCAGATGAGCTCCCTGAAGACCATGTCGGTATCTGTTGCCCACTCAGAATATGTCATGACTCAATGCTGGGTAACCCCACACTGTCAAGATCAGATGTCAGGGGTCAGAGTCTTACTGTCACTAGCAGTGTCTCAATCGACATTTACTGAAGGTATATTAGAGATTAGGGGAAAAAATCAAACACCAAGGATAGAGGAAGCTAACAGGTATTTTCTGAAAAACAGCCCGTAGATCAAAGCCTTTATGGTATATGAGTTGACAGCCAAGGATAGAATTACAGATCATGACCTCTCTCCCATGACAGCGAAGCTCTGTTTTCTTTGATTATCATAACAGACCACCATCAGAGTGCCCAGGAGAGGGAAGCTCATCTCTTCTCCTCTGCTGTGATTTATAATCCACTCTGTGAACCAAGGCCACTGCCTGACAACCTGGTGTATATACACAACCCATAAAAGGGGTTATATTGTTTGACAGGTTGTTACAGTTGAACCTCAAAAACCCGACCCTGAACCTCTGTGAAGGCCAGGTTGTGTGTGTGGTTGGTTTGGATGGAATACGTTGGAGATCACAGGCCTGTTCACTGAAAAATAGATAACATGCTGCTAAATAAAGCTCCCTAATGAATGCAGAAATACACACGTGTAACCACAGGGGTGTTTAGGGGAAAGTATTGGTTTTATTTTCTGACAGGGTGATGGCGATGGATCACGGGCTCATAGACAAGTAGGAGAGATATGAGCTGGCCAACAATTGTGTTGTGCTACATGTGCTGTTTGTATCCATGGCAACTGCACTGTTGGCTGTGTCCCCTGATTGCCAGATAGAGAGTCACTGTCCTTGACAATATTTGAAAACTTTGAAGGATTTAGGAGTGGAGCGTCCAGTTTTCGGCTTTACTGCTGAAACAGAAGAAGCGACTCGTGGTGTCATGAGAACTGTGAGATTAGAAGGTTAGATACAACAGTTTGGTTTACTTGTAACATAAGATAAATATTTGTGCGCAATTTTCTCAGCCTCAACAAAGCTCCTTCAGAGCCACAGGCTGAATATTACTCCACATGACGTTTGGGTTGTAGACATGGAAATACATGTTTGGCATAGATAAAACAATGATGGTGTAAGGCAACAGGAGGAAAGAGAAGGGCACCCCGAGTAGTAATTCATATGTTTCTCATAATTTAAAATCATTCAGCCATTCTCTCAAAAAACTTAATTATTCTGTCTGACTAGCAAATTTTTTTCTGCTACTCGTTTGTCCCGTGGGTTTGTATTACACAAGTTTCTCAGATGTTGCTGTGTCTGGGAAAAATCACTACAACAAGCAAGTAGATATCCTGATGCTAAAAATACGCGTGACTGACTCTATTTCTGAGGCCTGACTATAATATCATATTACATGGCACATCGATTGTGGCTGAGGATGATGTGCCCACTCAGGTATTCTCAGTCTCAATAAAGCTCCCCGATGCTATTTTGGAAGGATTATTTGAGAATATGTGTTAAATATACTTCACACACACACACTTTCAGTCTTTATTCATTAACCTGATACTGAATTTTTCCAAAGCCATCAGCAATTAGATGGAAATGAAACCAGACGGGGTAATGCAACCTCTTGATTCAAACAATACTTATACATAGTGGCATGGAGGACAGACAAAGGCAAGGTCAAGTGTTACTGATAGCAAACAAATATGCTGTCTCCTTGGATGTGAGACATGTGTTTCTGCTGTAGTCAGCCATTGTCTATGAAATACATCATTTTCAAATGAAGCCATTTCCATGTATCCAAGCTGCTGTACAGTTGTCTGTGGTTTATTTTTACTTATTCATATTCAATCCTTGTACCTGGTAAAAGGCAAACCAGAGGTCACTGCATGTGATACAACAAACAGTCACTGCTGCCACCTACAGGAAGACCCACCCAAGCTGAATTCATTGTGTAAATAAGATGAAAAAATGGAAAGGAAAATAGATGTCAAAATAGCAGCACAGAAAACACAAAATCCAGTTTAATAGACTTCATTTTCTTCTAATACAATATGTTTGAACTGTAATTGAATAACTTGTCTCTTTTTTCTGTTTCATGTAGATGTTTGCTTGTGTTACATCATTTTAAAAACCTCAGTCCAGTTCGGGGAGATACTAATACCTAAGTACCTTATTTTCATCACAATCCAACCTTACACAGATCTTGCTGATCTTAAATCTGTTAAATGAAATAACCTAATCTCCATTTAAATTCAAATGTTTTGTAACAATTATCATCTGGTAAACCCAATCCAAGTATAGAAGTATGAAAAGTATACGGAATATAAGAATACACAATATAGACCTCCATCATGCCATCTACTGGACTAATATTGTAGCCACAGACTTTATTGACAGGGAGGGTTTTTCTCTCTATGTACAGTATCTTATTTACAGTAAAAGGGTCAGAGGTACATGAGAATAAATATACCTACTTTATTTCATTATTGGATAGAGCCTACATCATTGATACAAGGACATTATTTATTCGTTCCATTTAGAAAACCAAGACAGAAACACATGTACAGGAGCAAACAGATGTAATGGCCTCCCTACACGTTACAGCCACAACCCATCAGTATTTATTATTTATTATTTAACAATATTGGTCTGTTAATAATATTAACTATAAACACTTTGCCATGCTGAATTTAAGGGCCAAATAAAGCGGCTCAATGAACACAGTTGGTAAATAATTGACCGTGATAACAGCCCATCCTTCTCTCCGTCCCTCACCTCCTCTAGGCTAAAACCTGGCTACTAATTACCTTGAAACCAGTACTACTTCTGATCAGTGAGATAGTTTGAACATTTGCTTCAATGTCGAAAAATATATTGTAGATAGCAGGTACAAGACTCTGCACCTTAAACTGAGGTGAATAATGTTTTTTAGTTAGAAGATAAATTGCCAACTGCATTTCTTGAATGTAAATGTCTGCTTGTACTCTTCTGTTTACCATTTGTCTGTTTTTCAAACACCAAAATAATACAACACAATAAAGCAACAGTTTTTTGGTTGATAGCAGAAGCATAGTTAGAATATCCCAAATGATCTGTAAATGTCGGTCTAAAACAATTGGCTTTAAATGTGAGAAGAAAACTGTAAAACAAAAGGACTTTGAAATTTATTTCATTCAGCACACACAGCAATGCATGCATTACAAAAATATTCAAACCATCCAGAAATTACAATTTGAATGTTCTTTCACATCAACAACATAAAACAATCATAAGTGAGGTGCCATTGTTAATGTGTGCGTTTATACTGTATGTGAACAAAAGTTTTTCCCGGCCATACCGCTGTATTAGTAAAATCCAAGTCCATCTAAAAAAGAACGAGCATTACAAAAAGCTGCCATAACTCACCAAGTGAGACAACAGGGCCTTTGTCAGGCATTTGCATACTGGACTGTGCATTTGTTTGTCTTACAGAGGTGAGCTCTTAATAGAAATGTGCGTCACCTCCTGCATAGTAGAAACACGTGACCAGGAAATTGCGACACCTCAGATAGGATGCAGTTTGAAGACAAAGATTCTGAGTTTGATTGAAATATTGAATTCATTGTCCCCTCGTTAGGGCTGCTGGAGTTTAATGAATCCTAAATGAGAAATAGTTGTAAACACAGGCTTTTGTTGAATCTAGAGAGCATGCTAAAAATAATACCTGCTGGTGGTGAATATCTAAGTCTCTTGAGCTCTAAAGTCAAGTTTAAAAGACCTGAGACTTTGATGCCCTACGACGTCATGGCCAAACAGAGCAGTTTAAGCAAACACCGCGCTAATCCAATCCCACCTCCAGTTGGGATTGTTGGACTGGAAGGGATCTATGGCACAAGGACTGGGAATCCACCAGCAACAGGCTGGATCAACGGGGTATCATTTGGGATCAGTAAGGAGGCTGAGGCCTTGAATCTGCAGACATCAGAGTGGTGTGACACCAGTCTGCAAACAAACAGGCTGTGAGGGTATACAGACTTAATAGTTGCATAGAATAGTTACATATACAGTAATAGCACCTTGCAAGAGCTTGTCTCAGCAAAACTTGTTTTCCTTAAACAGCTATGGACACATCCAGCCTTTGAATCTTCACTAACATATAGTTATTATAATATCTCCAAATACCACATAGTAGTCAAATAACAAACCTGCAAAGTCATAATATTATATTGCTTCAAAACATCCCTTTTTGTTTTTTTCCTAAATCATTCAAAAACTGATTCCTCTGTCTGCCATTCGCTTCTGACTAGTAGAGGGACACAAAAATCTCAATGTGCTGGCAGTGATGAGAATTACTCTTCTGTCCAAAGTATATCAGAAATCCCCAGGATAAGCTACCATGAGGTATAAAAAGTACAATCAAATGAATGCATTCATTGTGATCTGAAAGAGCCTTTGTTCTCTTGACATCTTTAGCTGTCTTGGGGTCACATTAATTGGAGGAACGCACTTTCCTGCCTTTGAGAGGCTGGGGAGGCCTGAAGTTGTTTTCCATGCGTGTCCTCTGATCCTCTTCCTCTCCAGTGAACACAAGCGTTCTAAACTTGCCCAGCTGCATCGGAAGAGACAGAAAGACAGAATGATATTTTTGCAAATAAATTGATTTGTTCACCACCTTTTCTCCACACTAGACACTGGTATAAGCATGTTAAAGGATAATATTTTTTTCTGTATGCTATTATCAACATATCCCATTAAAAGACCAAAGCCAACAGGAGTGGGTTGCTTCTCCCTACGTCTTTTACATTTTCCATCAAAGTCTTTTTATATAATTTTGAAGAAGAGTGCCTTGGATTTTTCTTTTTCTCTACACTTAATTGAATTCACAATCCCAAAGAGCACCTTCAAACATTTGATTGAACTTCCTGAGCACCTGGACTTTTTTGTCTTTCCAACAGGACATTATTCAGTCTTTTTTACTTACTACTTTTTTGACTTTCCTATCCTGTGTGTGCAGCTGTGTCTCAACTCACTGATTTGTTGAGTTGTTTTTGGACAACAATGGAGCTCTATGGCACAGAGGGATAAGATATATCCAGCTTTGGCTAAACATACAATACATTTAAGTAGGATCAATTTATTGTTGTCATGTTCTTTTAATGGCATTTGATAACAAGAAATATATTGAATATTACCTGACTTATTCTTTAATTAATGCCACTTCCAATATGTAAACCTACCCTCACATCACACCCTCTTTTTGGTATTTCTCTTTTAGCTCCATGTCCATTGTGAGGGGAAATGAAAAACAAAATAATACCCTGTTATATAAGGGCTTTTCCCTGCTGGATCTCCATGTAAGCATTTCTCAATTAAAGCCCTGCACCCATCCACTCACCCATCCGTCAAGATAATCAGCTGGAAGGGATCAAAGGCTTGAGGCCTGGAGTCATAGGTTGTGAGGCCAGTTGCCCAGCTTACGCCTCACCCCCAGCTATGTTACGCACATGGGTTTACAGGCGGACCAGTCACAGCTACACTCGAGGTGCCACTGTCATTAAAACCGGATTCCTCATGTACAGTCCTGGAGTTAAACATGGAGAACTAGACTAGAAAAGATCAACACAGTGTGCAAGTATAATCCAGAGGCTGGCAGCAGTCGCCACAGGGCCAACTCACAGGTGGACCTGGAAGGCATATGTGCTGCAGAAATCTGGTTACTCACCTTAACTTGTCAACAATATACCAGACCTACATTTTCTGATTAATTTCAGAATCAGAAAAAGATTTATTGCCAAAGTAAGTTTTCACTTGCATGAAATTTGCTTTGGTGTCCCAGTTGACTGGAGCAGAGTACTGCAACAGTTAAAGAACATAAATTTGACAATAAAAATATGTAAAAAAAAATAATAAAAAAATAATAAATAAATACAGCAATATAACGGTTTTAAGGCTTTACAGTTTTGTTCAGGTTGTGCTAAATATTAATCTGGATGTGCAAAAGTTCACAATTAATATACAGTATGATTCAAAGGTTTGGGTACACTTTCCCATTCACTTGAATGAGAAAGTGTGTCCAAACGTTTGACTGGTACTGTAATATGCGCAATGGTAATAGGATGTGTGTGTTAATGTAGCGTGTACTGACTGTGCCGTTAAGAGTCAGTGCTAAGAGGGGTGGATAAAAAGAAGTTAACCCTAAACACGGCATCCCCCATGAATGATGCCTTCTGTTCTGGCCTGTAAATATAGCACCATACTCAAACAGTACATTTCTGGACATGCTACAGCACATAGGTAAGCCCCATCACCTCCCACCCACCCCCACACCTACTGGCATACTGATGTAGTGATGCTCAACTGTGGTTTGACAACACGAAGGCAGTGGATCCTAGGAGCCTAGCCTAAAACTATACAGGCCAGGAAACATGGATGTCACAACTGACTGATCAACTGCAGCATCAATGCCTTGAGCTCCACTGACTTACTGTACAGATGAAACATACAATTTCTGTTTCCAGATAACTGTGTGCCACGGTGTTATTTAACTCAAAAAGTAATTTTAGTCGATCTCTATATTTAAAAACTGTACATTTTGAGAAAAGATCACACTTGAGAGGAGAGAAATATGTGTGCAGATCATTGGTTACACAACAATGTGAAAGCAATCAGTAATAGTCTTGAGATGAACACACATGTGCAGTCAGGAAACAAGGAAATATAATCATAGTCAGTTTTGTTTAAAATCATATCACTGTCCTACTTTAGATATAACTGTCTATTTGAATGATTATTTCTCTTTAAGGCCACAATGTATTCATCATGAATGAGAGAGGTTTGGCTGTTATACTATTTTTAAGTAGTGATAGTAGATCTAGTTGTAGTAAAAAAAAGAAATATATACAAGATAGAGATCTATCTATCTATCTATCTATCTATCTATCTATCTATCTATCTATCTATCTATCTATCTATCTATCTATCTATCTATCTATCTATCTATCACCAGAGGGGTTGCCCACTAATGGATTGGGGTTAATACTGTGCATGAATGACCTGGAACAAGGAATAACTACTACAGTGTTTTACGTGTTGGAAGCCTGCATGTATTGTGTTCAGAGAAACATGTTTGCAACATACACCTGTTTTTCAGACACTATGATTGGATCCTTTACGATGATCCAGGTGACACTCTCGTACAGGGGGGGTGTGGTCAGTGATCCCAGGTAGGTCCAGTAGTGGAGGCTGCTGGGCAGAAGGCACTTGGGGTTGAAACCTTTGAAATCTGTGACACTGCCCTGTAACGGAAATACAAAGACAACAGCTTTTATACTGAGAGCAGTTCATAAACCACAGGATTACTACATGTAAGAAAATCCAGCAACAACCGTAGTACTCACCTTAAACTTGACAGTGTACAGAACGTCTGTGATCGTGTGGAGCCATCTGTGGTTGTCACCTGTCTTACGTAATAGGCAAGATTTGAATATGATTTGTGTCTTTTGGAGGGAATCCATAACAAATCTTTATATATAATCTACAAAATATTACATTCTTGTTGAAGCTTACACATATCAACACATAGGTTGCAGCACCACAACACTGGTGAAAGGAGCAAATACTCTCCTCACAACACTCAGAACAGCACTAGGTTTTCAGCTACACACAACTGATGTCACGTACTCAGCTTTGTGACTAATCCTTTTCTCGTACAACTTGTAAAACCTTTTGAAATCAGCGCCCACATCTTAGATTTGTGTGAGCGATTTAAAATGTGAGGTAAAATGAAATATTAATTCAGTCTGGTTACCATGCTATGCAGAAATGGTTTATGTACACAAAAAGAATGCAAATAATTAAAGTGGCTATATGTAACTTTCAGTTTGTGTTGATTCTAGCGGCCATATTGGACAAAAGCAGTAGTGTTTTTAACCACACCTGTTGTCGTAAAGGTCTTTTCTTTACAGTGCTTTATTGCCCACTGTAGATTACTGAGTTAGCATTACGGGGAGGTCATATAGTCGCAATGAATGTTTTGCTCAGACAAAAATTCATTCATTTACAATAAGAGAATACGTTATACATGCATCGTTGCATTTGAAGTGTTGCATACGCTAACTTAGCCTACTTTGGATGTCTCGTGAGCTAAACCGGGTGTCACTGTCACTGTGTCACGAGCCAAAGTATTAAGAGTTTGTTGTAGCAACCAATGTAATAATTTTGATTTATATAGTGCATTTCATGAAACCCAAGGACGCTTTACACAAGTAACATAACAGGGGGACAAGGGAAAAGAAAATAGTAGGCCAACACAAACACGGAGTAAAACATCCGCGCTAAATGGAATGGTGGTGTCATTTAATCTATGCTACTGGCGTACAACCACATCGCACATTGTAAAGTTATTTTATGAATGAAATAGACAGATTACATACCTGAGGACCAATTTTGGGTCAGTTTTGAATCATTTACAATCCCATAATCTGTTAAAAGCCCGACCGAAGTTGACTCGCGTTATCGCCCATCTTCTTTCACTTTCCCAATTAGCTTTTAGTTGTTCTTTGTTTAATTTCCTTGTTTTCTGCGATGGCCCTGCCACAGTATCAGCCATAACTACAACAGATAACTTGTAAAATTAAAATACAATTAGGCCTATATAAAGAAATCTCCTGCTTCCTTTTACCTGGCTGGACACAGGCTTTTCCCTGGGTTACAACAAATGACCCTTCAGAATGTGTTAATGTAGTGTCATCTACCTGCCGCAAATCATTCTGTGACTGTGAAAAAAAAGAAAAAACTATAAAAATAGCATTCTTTTCACTGTTAGTCTCGTTTGCTGTTACAGGTCATTTAAGATCATCATATGAAAAATGAAAGAGCTTCAGAAACATAAAAAAAAAAAAAAATTACATATAGTCACTTTAAGTAAAGATAAAATTCTGAATGCGTGCAGAATTGCTGGACTGCAACACATCATTCTGCCTTTGTTTCTGCTCAAGTTGCCATGACCTAAAAAACAACTGCGAAACTGTTACACTGATATGAAACGGAGAAGAAAGGGGGCACAGGGATAGAAAATGTGATTGCACTGAAAAGAAACATCTTAGCGTACTTCTAAAAAGATGCCGAGGACAGCAAGGCCGTCAGGAGCTGTTGCCGCCTCCTCAAACGTCTTGTACTTGACAGCATTCCAGTGTACTAAATGAAGCTGGAGGGGGCAAATAGGAAGAAAGAAAGACAGAAAGAAACAAAACTTTTTTTGTTAAATTAAATGAAGTCACATACAATATTGATACACAGATGGAAAACGAAGCCAATTATTAGCATGCAAAGCTGTTGATTTTATTTCATACAAAATTATGTTACCACATATACCTTACTACAAACCTTAGACACAAATGTGTTATTCTGTGTTTAGGTAATTAGACATGGACACACTGAAGTATTCAGACACTGACCTCAGATGCATAGCTATTCCCTGCAACAGTGTGCTCAGACCCATGGCAGTCCTTTCCGCCCCAGTGGAAGTGAAACTGTTTCAGCCTATAGGGGTTGCCAAGCGGGCCTCCCTGGATCACTGTAGAAGACGAGATTTAAAAAAATAAATAAATAAAAAAAACATGAAAGAAATGTTCACCCACACCACTCTGTTGGTGTTAGACAAACGGCTTTCCAGGCGAACGTGGCAGAGGGCATCCTGTGTGCAGCATCATCCAAACTGTTTGGTAACACTGCAGTATGAGTCAACCTGGTATACTTTATTCAATTCCTAACTCAAAGCTGAGACATGAGCACCAACAGAAAGGTCGCCTTCTTCACTAACAAATCGATCATTAGAGCTTTGTGGCACAAGCTTTAGTCAGAGACACAAATAGCCAATTTTATCCTAAATAAAGCAACATTAAAGCTACTTTTAGCTTTCCATTCAAGTCCATTGGCCAACGAAAATGTATGTATGTATATATATATATATATACACACACACGTATATATAAGCTACTTTTAGCTTTCCATTCAAGTCCATTGGCCAAGGAAAATGTATGTATGTATGTATGTATGTATGTATGTATGTATGTATGTATATGTATGTATGTATGTATGTATGTATGTATGTATATATATATATATTTGTATATATATATATATATATATATATATATATATATATATATATATATATACACACACACACACACACACACGTTGGCCAATGGACTTGAATGGAAAGCTAAAAGTAGCTTTAATGTTGCTTTATTTAGGATAAAATTGGCTATTTGTGTCTCCGATAGATAGATAGATAGATAGATAGATAGATAGATAGATAGATAGATAGATAGATAGATAGATAGATAGATAGATAGATAGATAGATAGATAGATAGATAGATAAAAGAATAAACTGTTTTCAGAGCCTATGGCTTACACTGCTGGGTATGAACACCAGTCTAATCTGACTGTTATTCATTGTGATGCTGCTGACATCCTTCTGACAAACAGGTCACACCAGTCCAGGTCAGATTAGGGAGGCATAAATGGCACAGAAAGAAAAACACTTATCTGGTCCATCTTACAATATAGATGTAGATTAACCACAAGAACAATGTGATTTAGTAAAAGGAAATCTGTTAACAGCAAAATTGTGATAGTATCAGGTATACGGTAAAGAATACAATGTGATTAGTGGATAGCTACTTATAAATAACTGATGTGCTAAATCAGGTAGTTAAAGGTGATATAATGTAAATCCTGACTTTGGTAATGCTAACGTTAATGACTTCCTGATGAAAGAAATGCATTCCTTATAATTAACCTAACCCATTCAAAGTCAGATCTTTGAGATTGTAATATGATATATTGTTAAACGTTTGAATGATTGTACATCGGTCTTAATAGAAGCTTTTATCTATTTTATTCTATCTTCCTTTTCTTACAAAAACAGTGACACAGAACACTTTCAGATTGTGAATATATGCATGTGTACACCCAGACCAAACTGACAACAGCAGGCTTAGGGGATTTGTGTACCTCATTTGAACTGCAGAAAAGTGCTGAGGAAGTGCATTAGTTTTCCTACAGGTCTCCTCTTTCATTAATTACTTTTGGTGATAGCTACTTGCTTGCTCTGAGCCAAACAGCCCCACATTTCTGAGCTTATCATTCATGGTAATGACAGGGTGGTTAACATGGATCCACCCAGTGATAAAAGCAAATAGGGTCATAATAACCATTGAGAGCACATGAGGTTATTACATCTCTTGTCCAGCAGACAGATACTCATACAGTTAACTGCTGGCTGCAGCATAATCAGGGGTTTATGTGTAACCTTTGATTATGGTCAGTTATGTGCGAGGTTTGCACTTTTCAAAAAATAAAAGGTAATCCCACCTTTCAAACGTATGTTTATTGAAAGTAAACTTGTATAGTGCAGACAGATTATCCCTGAACTGTGATCTGTCAATAATTACAAATCAGTCAATAACCTTTTAATACAGTTGTAGGTCATGTCATATCAATGCACATTGTTCCTTGCCGTTACTATCCCTGCTTTCTTTAAAAAAGAAAAAAAAAGACTCAACTTGAATTGTTAAGTAAACTCAAATAAAGACCAATTTTTTCTCACCTGAACGGTCATCAGAGTCCTCAAACTCCACAACAACAGAGTGTCCATTGTTGGCAATTTTGATGGAGGTACACTTATCGTAGTTCAGGACAATCGGACCCAGACTGGGGTCATGTGAAGCCTGATGAGGGACGATGTCAATGGGCGACTGCCGGTCCCCCTCGGCAACAGGGTAGTTTTTGTGCCATACAGAAGGACCTTAGCATAGAAAGAACATAATCAATGAACAGAAAATGTTCCACAGCTTAGTACTGCACGTATGCCTTCAGCTCTAATGCATGGGGTGATGATCAAATGTACTATAAAAAATATTACATTCTTTCCAAAGCACAGTAATAGTTTCTAATTTAATACAGCCACTTAGTTAAAGCTAGGCTACTGTAAAACACTGACTGATCAAGGGCTGTTTCCAAAGCAATCATCATCAGGCTAAATAAAAGACCACAAGTATCAAAAATAAATCAGTGAAAGTCACTCAAGACTGTCTCATCCACACTAAACAATGTAGCACAGTAAAAAAAAGAGCAACTTGGCAATGCAATGTCTCTCACTCAATAGCCCAGGACAAATCGGGTGGAAAGGCAGTAAAGGTGACAGCAGGCGTCTCTTTAAGCATGTAGCTAATCTCGCATTAACAGCGTTGCTCCACTGGATAAACACGCAATGTCCCCCAGCAAAACGAAAACAACAGTAGCCTGAACATGCATTGTGGGATAGAGGTTAAAATGCCTCCAGTATGGATGGGGAAGCAGTAGGAGCCTGGATGCTGTGAGATCTTACCGTCCTGTTTTCCATATCCCCAGGGATTCCCTGTCATTGTCCCCGTAACGTTTAGTGGATTCACGTCTGGCCAAGCTCTCAGTGTTTGACTCCCGCACTCCGGTGCGCACGTGGACAAGGTCAGCAATCACACGGGGCAGCTATTGATGAAGTTTATGTAGTGGCTGAAGGGGACTGGCAATTATCCCTTCTTGACACGCCCCCACACACACACACACACACACACACACACACACACACACACACACACACACACACACACACACACACACACACACACACACACACACACACAAACACACACACAAACACACACACATACACACATACACACACACACACACACATTCACACACACACACACACACACACACACACACACACACACACACACACGATAAGATCAAATCAATGAAAATGTAATGATATAGAATAGATGATGGATTGAGAAAATAACCTCCAGATTAATTGATTATGGAAATAATTATTAATGTTCGGCTAGCTGTTTGATTATTATTATTATTATTAGTATTATTATTATTATTATTAGCCTATTATTATTATTGGCTAGCCTAACGTTACTAATTATGAAACCCATGAATGCATCCACTTCTGGATATCAAAGAGTAACTTTAAAACAATATCATAATTGCTGCTCTGGTTGCCACAAATGTCCACGAAGTTCCCACTTGTCAGATTTAGCTCAGCATCTTGAGGGAGATCCGCTGAGATGCGAGATATCGTTAATATAATTATCATCCATGGATGCTGCTCCTTTGTTTGTTTGCCCCCTTCCTCCGGGAGGTCTACGCACACCGCAGTCTCCAACACGTTTTATTTTTTACAGTAGGCTATATATTCAGTAAATTTGCAGGAAAGTTTCAAGAAGCTTGTCGTACTGACACATTATTTATAGGCTTTCACAATTTAACAACCTTATGCCAGTTCAGGTCTCCATTACATGAGTCAGAATTTGTGTCGAAAGTGTGCAGCTGAATTTTCACGGGCGAATGTTTGTGTCGAATCTGTCATTGAGGAAGTTAAAATGCGTCCGTAGCTTTTTACAGTCACTGGTCTGTAGACATTGGAAATATACAAATATAGCTACTATGGCAGCCACTAAAGCCTCCAAAGAACAGAAATACGACAGACAACTCAGGTAAATGTAAACTAGATCGTAGATCTCACAGATAACTTATGATATTTTAGCTAAATGTTGAGCGCATTTCTTTTGAGAGGACACAGCAGAAACATTGTTGGGGCAGCAGTGCCAACGTTAGTTAGCGTTAGCTATGTAAAAAACAGCAGCTATTAGCTATACGGTTAATATGGTAATATGATTGTTTTTTTGCACGTTCATCATAACCACCAGCTTTTCTAATGACAGCCGTCACTGAAATCATTCATATTCAATGTGTTTGATGGTTAAGCAAGTAACATGGTAGCATAAGTCAAAGCTATTGAAGCTGTCACAGCACTAGCTAGCTAAGTCATTCCTGCAAAGAGGCTCGCTGTGTTTTTACAGCGGTGGAGGATGGCTTGTATCACTAAGTGGCAACACATGTCCATGTTACTGTATGTTTCAGACTGTGGGGTGACCATGGTCAAGAATCACTGGAGAATGCACATGTTTGTCTCATCAACGCCACAGCAACTGGAACAGAGATACTGAAGAACCTCGTGCTTCCAGGTAAAACCAGCTGTGGCTCTGTGTCGGTGCAGCAGGTACTGATTTAAAAGCATCTTTCTTATTGAATGCATTCATCTCTTTGTCAGGTATTGGAGCATTCACCATAGTGGATGGACACACAGTCTCTGGGGAAGATGTTGGAAACAAGTAAGACAGCACTTATTTTTTTTGAAAAGTTGATCTAAGCTATAACGAATATGTGTTAGTTTTACTTGTGTGTTCAAGGTTGACCTCTTGATCTTGTTTTGCAGCTTTTTCCTTAGCAACAACAGCATTGGAAAGGTATGTTTTGCTAAAATAAATTCATTATGTTTTATGAACATTTGCAAGTGCGCGCACACAGACACACTATTTCCTATCCTGTTTTGGCTACCTACATCTGCACCTCTCCCCCCTTGGTAATTCATAAAGTCATTTTTAATATTCTTTTTAGAATAATACATCATATAAATGCATTGTATTTGCACATTTGTATTAGCCCTGACCTTAGTTTTTATGTATGTTGCAGAACAGAGCACAGGCTGCCACTGAGCTGCTACAAGAACTTAACAGTGATGTCTCTGGAAACTTTGTAGAGGAGGTTGGTATTGTTTAGGTTTTGACATGGTGCCACAGATGTTTTCACAACAGTAACCAGTGATGTTTCAGTAGGAAGGTATTGAATATGCGCTGTGTAAATATGTAAATGTATTGATCGGTATCATCGCTCTGATAGTGACAGAGATCCCTCTTGTATTTTCTGTTACACCTGCAGAGTCCAGACAAGCTTCTAGACAACGATCCAGAGTTTTTCCACAGGTTTACCATAGTGATCGGTGTCCAATTGCCAGAAAGGTATAAGATATAGTTCTTTACTTCCAAATTTCATTATAACAAATGAGTTAATGATCTTAGCAATATAAAGTATGCTGAACTAGTATTTTTACTGTAATTTCAAAGAAAATATCTGTGCAATATAATGAAGATTGCCACCTTTAAATGTATAGAAATGATTTACTTCTTTTGTAGAAACCTTATTTTTTAATTGCCTTTTTTATTAACAATATTTTCTGCCAAATTAATTTTGGAAAATCTTCTCTCAAATCCAACAGCACATGTCTGAGGCTAGGCTCAGTTCTGTGGAGTGCCTCTGTCCCTTTCCTAGTCTGTAAAAGCTACGGCCTGATCGGCTACATGAGACTAGCGGTGCAGGAGCATACAGGTTAGTTCAACAGCATTTCACTTTGATTCTACTAATCATATTATGACACGGTTACACATTAAATAATAATAACTTTTAATTTGTCATATTTATACATGTGTAATGCGTTCAGTTCACAGTGGAGCATGAACCCATGAAATTGCTAATGCAGTACTGTGATAAATAGCATTTCATAACTCACCCTCTATAGTCATGAGTATTTACATGAGATTATTCTTTTTAGAACATCGTCATTTTACTGTGGCTTGTAGTTTCTATGTAAAATTTGAATTTTTAAAAAGGAATATTGACATTTTACCGCTTCAGTGATTGAATCCCACCCGGACAATGCCTTGGAGGACCTGAGGTTATACCAGCCTTTTGCCGAATTCAAGAACCACATTCAGTCGTACGACCTTGACAGCATGGACAAAAAGGTTTGTACTTTGGGGTCAGCACATTTGTCTGTGGTCATTAGTCAGTTTAAACTATGTCAGTTTTACACAGCTGATAGTTCTCCTCTGCATTCTTTATTTAATCCGCAGGACCACAGTCACACGCCGTGGATTATTATTGTTGCTAAACACCTGGAGAAATGGCTCAGTGAGGTACCGTACATTTTCTGTGCCAAGACAAATTCACCATCACTGATATTAATGCCTGACTACTTTTGTTGGTGTTTCTGTACAATAAAACGTCACTCTACTTTTGTCGTTGTAGCACAACTGTCAGCCACCGAAAAATTACAAGGAGAAAGAGGCCTTTAGACAGTTCATTCGAGAAGGTATTTGTGGACCTCTAGATTGCATTTGCCTAAATGCAGTGACTTGGCTGTATAATGCAAACCTATCTGTGATTTTATTTCCTTCAGGGATCCTGAAGAAGGAAAATGGTGTCCCAGAGGATGAAGAAAACTTTGAGGAAGCTATTAAGAATGTCAATACTGCTTTAAATCCAACCAAGGTGCCGGATCTCAAATACTCTTAGGGTTTTAGTAGTAGTAGTAGTAGATAACTTTATTGTCCCCGTGGGGCAGTTGGGTTTGCGGCACAATCGCAAGGCACTTTATGACAAGACATCAGACATATGACACAAACAAATACTCCTTGCATCAGACTCCGACAGACAAGACATGACAAATGACAAATTTTAAGAGTTTTCTTGTGTCCCATTCAACATAAGTCACCTTTTAAACCCTGTCTGTTTTCAGAGATGGGAAGTAACAAAGTACAAATACTTTTCTTACTGTACTCAAGTAGATTTTTCAGATATTTTTACTTTACTATTTATTTTTGTGCCAACTTTTTACTTTTACTAATTTTTAACATGAATATCGGTACTTTCTACTCCTTACATTTTACAAAATTGGCTCGTTAATTTAGTTTCAAATAATTTGCGTCATCTATACCAAATTCAATCTAATTGGATGGGAAAATACATTGCACTTGACGCACCACTACAAGACGACTCGACAGATTTGGCGGCATTCATTCGCGGCAAATCATTGCGGCTTGATGGCGGTAACGTTAGCACATATTAGTATGGACGCCGACATGATTGAAAATGAAGAAAACACATACATGTAGATTCCTTTAAATTTTCAGGGGAAGATTAAAAAAGAGAAACTGGATCTGTGAATTCTCACAGAATCACAATTAAATTTAGAGTATTCAGAGTAATTTTTAACAAAAGGATCTGTACTTCTACTTGAGTACGGGAAGTGAGTACTTTTTCCATCTATAGTGTCACAGTTAACAGTCAAGTCCAGTGAGACTCGTCTAGTAACGTCTCTTGTTTCTGCAGATTCCTAGTGCTGTTGAAGACCTCTTCAATTGTGAGCAGTGTAACAACATCACATCACAGGTTTTGACTTTTTCTTCTGAGAATGTTTTTAAAAAGTACACACATTAGTTATAATCATAGTTTCAGATAAGTTGTTTTTGAGGTGGTTGCTTGTGTTCTGTTGGTGCGTGTTCACCAGAGCCCGTCCTTCTGGGTGATGCTGCAAGCTGTCAAGGAGTTTGCTCTCAAGGAAGGCAATGGAAGTCTACCTGTACGGGGAACCATCCCAGATATGATCGCAGACTCTCAGAAATTCATCAACCTCCAAAATGTGTAAGTGGGGAATATATGGGTGATAGATTTGTAGAGGGCACGAGAGCAACAGAAAAGTACTTCGTTATCTTATCCAACAGTACATTCGGTTCTATATCTTTCTTTCTAACAGTGCATGATTTAATAATGTTAGTTTTGTGTTGCTGTTCATTTTTGTGCCTTTTTTCAGTTACAGAGAAAAGGCCATGCAGGATGCATCAGCTGTTTCTAAGCATGTAGAACGTCTATTGCAGTCTGTTGGGAAGGTATGCTGTAGCCATGTAGTCACTGAATAAGAAGTCTGGGTTTGTATTTAGGGCTTAATTAAATCAGTTAATTTCTATCCAAAATAAATGTTTGATAGGTCAGATTAATGAGGTGTGACTAGGAAGCACTCGATTTGATGTATAGCAGCAGGAACTTTAAAATCAATGGGACAATCTTACTGTTGTGGCAACAATCAAAGGCTAACAATTAGCTGCTTAGAGGGTTAATATAGGGACATCTATCCAGTAAACGCTAGTCAAAAGAAATATGTGATGTGCCCCTACAAAAAAAAACATCCTACAACTGCATCCAAACAAGTTTAACTAACTCTGGAAACCAAATCTGTGATAAACTGTTCAGACCTACAACAGAATTGGCGGTTGGCAACTTTTGATAGGTTTTGCCCTGAACTAGTCAAAATATGACTATTACATATAAATATTACAATTCATTTGACTGAAAATGGATTTCCACTGAAATTACCTTTTCCTTTCCACCAGCCACCAGAGAGCATCTCTGAAAAGGACATCAAACTGTTCTGTAAGTATTATGAAGTATACAGTTAACATGCATGCAATTCAACTTGATTAATGCAACATGCTTTCCAAATACTGTATATACTATATAAATAGTTTTTAGAGGCATTTATTTTGTATTATGATGCAGAGTTGGGGTTTCATTATGTCACGCTTCTAATCTTCTAAGTACATTTTCACATGTTATGTTACGCCTGGAAATTGGTAAAAATATCTGCTTCAAATAATGCACTAATTAATTACACTGTCGGATCTGATTATTCATGGCAGTTAGTGTCTTATCCATATAAACGTACCTACTGAGGACCTTTTAGACAAACGTGTATGTGAATTGAAACTGCCTCACACTGTATTTTCACCAGTAACATTTTGTTACTAATGTAGCAGCACTTGTCTTGCTCCATGTCTGTCATGGGTAGCCTTCTCTGACTTCAAAAGTTTTCATTTCTCTGAGCACAGACAGATTAAGATTTGTAATGCTGTCACTGTATGCTCCTGCAATAAGTGTATTGCTAACTGTAAGCATTTGTGTTGGTGTCTAGGTAAAAACGCATTCTTTCTGAGGGTGGTGCGCTGCAGATCTCTGGCTGAAGAATATAGTGTGGATTCAGTAAACAAAGATGAAATCAGTAAGTTGGAGATGAATGTCCTTTCTTATTGAACTGTTCAGTCTTGTTTATTGTTATTTGTTTGTTTCCTGGTAAGCGTAAAGCATAATCGCCTATTAACGTTAGCTGTGTGTCCTCAGCCTCAAGCATGGACAATCCAGATAGCGAGATGGTGTTCTACCTCATGTTTCGCGCTGTTGATCGCTTCTATCAGCAGCACTCCCGCTACCCAGGTACGGCCAAGGATCATACTGGTCGTTCTTGAAAGACTTGAACAAGATGTGAAACTCCTCCCATGTAACTGACTTGAAACCTTCCAGCTTCATAAAATCAAACATATCATAGTCTGATTTTATTCTGCAGAATAATGTACATTTTTCCTCCTGATGCCAGTATATAGAAATAAAAGGATTTTATGAGTCTCAGTTCCCCATCTTTTACCACCATCTTTTTATGTCCTCTCTTACCAGGGGTTTATAACTACCAGGTGGAGGACGACATCAGCAAACTGAAGCTGTGTGTGAACAGCTTACTGCAGGAGTACAGCCTCAACGTCAACATCAAAGACGATTACATCCATGAGTTGTGAGTCATGGCCACTGCTGGGTTTACTGATTGGACTGGTTGTTAAAGACTGTGCCAAATAATTATGATCTTTTTTTTTCTTCATAATATGCAGCTGTCGATATGGTGCAGCAGAGCCACACACAGTTGCTGCTTTTTTGGGAGGTAATATTTTAGCTTTCTACATGAATGTAAACCTAAGACAGCATATCTCACCTGTACAGTGCTAATAACTCCAAGATGTTTATTTATCCTTTTTCAATGGGGTTTCTTTAGGATCTGCTGCTCAAGAGGCCATCAAGATCATCAGCCACCAGTTTGTGCCCTTCAACAACACTTTCATTTACAACGCAATGTCACAGACCTCCGCTACCTTACAGTTGTGAATACAGTTACTGATCCAGAGTTTGCTTCCAGATATTATCAGAGGAAACAGAGCAAGATGAAAATAGGCATTTACCAACTTGCTTTATTAATCTATACTGTAAACTGAAAGTATGAAGAAAGATTTTTATCACATTTGAATGAGATAACTGTCCAATTGTGTGCACTTAAACCCAAAAATGCTTCTCACGCAGAAGATCAAAGGTCAGAACTCTTTAGACTATCGACCATTCCAGTTCTTGAAGGGGGAGAAATCAGGATAGCACCCACGGAGGATTTCTTCAAACTTTTCTTTGTGTGGCAGGCAACATTAAACAAAGCTGGAATTTAAACTAACAAATTCAAAACCTTAATGTAGTATTTTCATCTGTGAAACTCCACATTTGTGTATGGCATATTACAATGTAGCAGCACTTTGTATACTTTAATCACAACAGTCTTTTATTGTATTGTGTTTGAAACAAGGTGGAAGATTTGGGGTTAAAATTAAAAAATGAACATGCTGTATGTAGTGTTTAACCCTCATGCATTGCTATAAAGACATTGAATATTTAACCTGAATGTGTTTATTTTATGACAAAGGTTAAGTTATTCAGCAGACATGTCTTGCGGTGTGCAAAAGTGATTTGTCCCTTCTGCTCATCTGCCAACTTTTGGGCTTGCACGGTTTCATCTCTGTTCAGCTAGAGTCTGGTAAACACTTTGAGTTAAACGGCCGTCACATGTTGACTTGTAAAAATGTTGAAACAAGGATTACACAGTTATTCAGCGCTTCTTGAGAAGCTTGTAATGTGACTTGTCCCCAGGTTAAGGTTAATGAATTTTGTCTGGAGTTGATGGTATTATTCTATCCAAACACCAGAGGGCACCCTGGCATGTTTTTACTATTCATAGATCAACATGTAGTTCCAAGTTTGTTTAACATACCTGTTCATTGACCAATTCCTGAACACTGACCACTGGATACAGGCTGCATTTCACGTATTCAGCTGTGGTATGTTAACAAAACACTTGCAATGTTACTTATTAACCAATAGGTTGTTTCACAATCGCTGTCTTGAGATGCCTTTAAAGTGTAGAGGATGCTGGTCTTCTTAATGACAACGAGGCAGCACAGACTCCTGAGAAAGCGAGAATTATGTTATGAGGGTCATTGTGATGTAACTGTTGGGCAGGGTGAAGGTTTTTTTTCCCCAGACTTTGGCAGAATGGAAATTTGCCCTCAGCAGATCTTTTCCTTTCATCCCTCCCAGCTTTCCCCATGCAGTGATCTTTCTCATATTCTCACACACACACTCACACCCTCCGTCTGAGAAAGGATAGAGCAGGTTGCCAAGACGTATTCTGGCCATTTCCTAAATGAAGAGTGTTGTCCACTGCCTAAAAGATTATCATGTTGCCATCCATCCACCCACTGCCTCTTAAGATTATCCTGTAGTCACAGTGCCAGGTTTAGTAGGCCAAACCAGACTGAGTTAGAGATGCAACCTACTAAATAACTTTAATTTAGTCAAATACTGTAAATAATGTCATCAGATGTAGAATAAGTGTTCATTTGCCTCTGTAGCCATTACCTCTGTTGTACAACTCTGTTTCAATCCGGCCAGGTTTTTTTTTTTTTTCTTTCTCACAGTTCTCTCTGTGTCTCCTAAATAAAGACAACACTGAGGGAATAGGGTTTTCCTTAAAACAAACTAAACATTTACATTATTTGAACAAAGTGTGTTATTGGTCATTGTATCCCGTAGTTGCATGAGACATCTATGAAGGAAGCTCTTTGTCTCTTGAGTTTAATTGTTCTAATATTGTGGGTCAGTAATCTGCTGTTCTTTCTATAGCGGTTTTTCCTCTGGTGTGTTGAAGCAAACTTCTGAATTGCTTTTAAGCCCCCTTTCATACTCTTCTCATTTTGTTACCTTCTTATCCTATTCAACATCTTCTACCTCTGTGCCTCAAAGACACTGCAGAGTGCAGAGGGGGCACAAGGTCAGATTTTGATTATTGTGCATCCACCAATTTGTATACAGCTGTGTCAACATCCCAACATATAACATTCAGTGCTGACCATTTTAAACTCACCAGTATGGCTTCAGCCATTGCACTGTATCTGCTTCACTATCACAGACCTTACGGTGACGGGTGTGTCTCTCTAACCCCCACCCTTGTAAGAATGGTTACTGACGAGATAACAGAAACAAACAGGCCAAGGAGGTCAGATCCAAACATATTTGGGCCTATTTCTTTAAGTGTTTATATGGTAAACAAAGTCAAGTACTAGAGCAAATGGTATATTTTGATAGAGGACATAGAGAGAGAGAGGACACCCAAACATGATTAGTTCTAAAAAGGTTAAAAGGGCTGTCCTCTGATATAAACAGCAGGCTGGGATTGTCTCCACAAGGCTCTCACAGACTGTTCCCAAATATATAAAATACCTGCTTTTTCCACGGTCACATGCACTATGCGCGGCCACCGAAATCAGTACAGTAGGTACAACAAACGGTCCTTTGATGCAGTAGGGCTAATGAGGCAAACTAACATATTTGTTTTTCAGTCACCTGTTAATCTGATTGTTCCTTTTGTCTTGATGGTTTTAGAAAGAACTGGAATTGTATTTTTTTAAATACCTTTCAGTGGATTAGTCATGCTTAAATACATTCCAAGAAAAAGGAAAATGTGTCTGTATTATGTAATAATTAGGCAAGTGATACATGTGTAATGTTTTAGTAAGCAGCAGGTTCATGGTACGTTAGCATGCGGTTACTAGTTTCCTCTTAGAACTAATTGACAAATTAAACACTTAATCACACATTTGAACTTTAAAAAGAGTGGCCTTGCTTTTCTAATAAAACGTAGAAGAAACCTGAATACTGAATTGATTTATTCATTTCAAATGGATCAGGTCTATATCCTTTGATTATGGCTTTTCTTTCCTATCTCAGTTCCTGCTGGGCCGACCTGACATTTTTATTGTGTATTATTTTGCTTGATCGGAATATGCACCAAAATATTGATATTTTCTTAGTTATCCCCATGGCTATCGCATGCCTGCAGGTCATCATTTCAGGGCTTATAAAGCACACAACCACTACCTTCAGTTCATAAAGTACAGTGTTTCTCTTGGGGTGACAATATATCCTGAACAAGCAACACAGTATGCAGCAAATGGTTGATTCAAATCAATAGTGAGAATTAGGGCCTTATGGCCAAACACATTTTTGTGAGCCTATGTATGTCTCTTGCTGAACAGCAGAAGCATGAATCGCTATGGCCACAAGTGACAGTATGGCACAATGGTAAAATGCTAAAATATAGTGCAACAGAAGCAGAGAGGAGTTATAAAGTCCGCGAACTGACTCAGTAATGTCAATTACTTGTCACTTGTCAATTACACGGCAGGTTTGCAAATATTAACCACAACCTACTGGTCATACCAGACCAAATAGGACTGTAGCTGCAAAAAAAACAAGTTGAAGCTCACTATAAAACTGCAGATTCAGATGACAATTCTCTGTAGGAGAATCAATGTATCATTTGATACATTGTAATGATAAAACATATTGATTGTAGCCGCTTTCAGGAGAGATTATTATCCACTGCTCTGTAATCTTTTACTTCAGATAATGCCAATCACACTACAACCAAATCAACTCACTGATTCGTCAACCAAATATGCAATTGTAAGAAACAGGTGACAACTAACTCTACATATGATTTCTGTTTTACTATGAAACAAGAGTGAACATACAGCTAATAGAAACAAGATGGAAATTCACCTTTTCCACACTTCAATGCACATGTCTGTACTCTGCCTCCTCTGTTGCATCCAAGCATTATCAACTGCTTTATCTCAAAGCCACAGGAGAGACCCAACAATAGATTGTGTGTGTGTGTGTGTGTGTGTGTGTGTGTGTGTGTGTGTGTGTGTGTGTGTGTGTGTGTGTGTGTGTGTGTTTTGGGGGTTAGTTGGGAGGAGGGGCTAGTCAATAATGCTAAAATCAATCAGTAAATCAAGAAGCACGGCCAACAATGATTCTCACTAGAAGCTTTAAGCAATAACAGGAGAGAAAAAGGGGGAGGGAACTGGATGAGTCATCTTAGGGAAATGATGGAAATTGCACAGCAAAGGTGGCAGACTGCTGCTCATATCTCCCTCAAGGACGAGGGCTGTATGTCCCCTTGTCACACCCTGTCACTGGATAAAAGGTTGCATTTTACACTGAAGGCAGCGAGAGGCAAAGGCAGGAGGAGGTTGAGAGCGATGTCTTCTGATGGCTCATGGCTGTTAGTTTGAGCCATTTACCTGGCTGGGGTCCAACAAGTTCACCTCCTCATGAGGCCCAGGCTGAATTAAAACCGGCCTGCCAGAGCAGAGTGGAGTTTTCAGTGTGCTTGCTTGGAGACTGCAGGAGGCCGGCATACTTTAAACCTCTCAGGGGTCTGCTGAGGGCCTCTCTATTCTTCCTACAAACAGATGGAGCTGTGACTGAGGAATGTATATGTACAATACATACAGATCCTTGTGGAAATGAAGGAAAGACACAAACAATGCAACAGCAACAGTTGTGTTTCCTTGTTACCAAAATGTAGAGGACTGTAAAACCATTTGGATTAAAACCATACAAATGATTTGCCTGAGTGAGTGAGAATTAAAGTAGATTAGTAATAAATTAGTAACACTGTGCATGTTTCACTGTACTGCCCATTACAGCTTGTACAAGTGGTCTATAGGCTTTATGAAATGTGCAGTTAACAGCGGTGCAGTTTAAGCCAGCAAGAGTCTGTGAGGGTGGATCTGTCCCAGCTGCCAGACCTTAATGGTTATAGTATGCTTGCAATGTTAATGAGTTCATGTATAACACACAGACGCATAGGACAGTATCCAAACCACTGATTGAGGAGGAG